>NC_071354.1:53638543-53938543 GCF_943734655.1 Sabethes cyaneus
TCGAGAATCCCAGAAGTGTAGAAGTCCAGAAATCCGAACCTATAGAAGCTTAGAAATGCATAAGCTCAACGTTTCGAAAGACGACTGGACGTCCCGAAAACCAAAAAGTGAAAAACTCCAGACATTCAGAAATCGAAAACACCACGAATGTCAGTAGTTCAGTCGCACGGACTTTCAGAAGTCCAGAAATCGAGAATTCTAGAAGCCCCGAAACTCAAAATTTCATAAATCCACAAGTATGGAAGTCTAGAAGTCCACCCACTCCGAAATTTAGAGCTGCAGAAGTCTAGACACCATCCTTGCTGGTAGGTAAGGTACTGGTACTGGTAGGGTTGTAAAAAAAATTTTTGGTGGCGATATATAGCAAATTTCAGTCATAATCGGGATGGTTCAACTAAATGGGCAAACGTCTACCAATCCGGAGATCGGGAAGCCCAGTTCGCTAAAAGTCGAAAAAACCAGAAGTCCAGATATCTAGAGGTCTAGACATCCTAAGGTTAGAAACATAAACTCAAGAATATTATTAGAACTTGTTGATTCTTTTCAGTGAAAATCAAAAACTGTTGATTTGGTGTGACGTTTCTGCCTACTTTTTCCTACGACCATCATCAGACGTAATAACGCGTCAATTCTGCATCATCACTCATAACCAATTCATTGGCTGAAGGAAAACAGTAGGCAGAAACGTCACACCAAATCAACAGTTTTTGATTTTCACCGAAAAGAATCAACAAGTTCTAATAATATTAGTGTCACGGTGATCTAAATAAGCAAATAAACTCAAGAAGTTCAAAAGTCTAAGAGAGTAGAACTTGAGAAGTGCAAAAGTGCTCATATCTAGACGTCCATAGACCGATCCAAATGTTCAAAAGTCGAACAGTAAAAAATTCCAGTAATCTAGAATAGAACCTTAGAAATCCACGATTCATGATTTATAGTTGTCCAGATATAAAGAAATTCAGAAAATCTAAAGTCATTGAAACAAAAAGCCAAAAAGTTGATAATATTAGTTATAAAAAAATTTAAAATCAAGTCATGAAAATACTGTGAAGCAACATGCCAAAATTCAAAAATAAGTCGAAAGGTTTGTATCGTAACCCCAAAAAGTCAAGAATTCAGTTTTTCGACAGTAAAAACCCAAAACCCGGGAACTACCTAGGACCCTAGGTCAAAAGTCACGAAACTAAATTTAAAAACAGAATTTGCAGTAGAGTTATTGAAGCTTAAGCTGTTCGTTTCGCTCTTTCTGCTTCGGTATTCGCATAATAATTGCTTCAAATAAAAATTTCCCAGCGAAACAAAAACCATTCATGTTGAACATTACCCGACATTGATTTTTCTTCTGCACTACACCGGGGTAATCTGATTTTCCCGGTGCTGAGCTGCAAAAACATGCAGCTATTTCCATAATACAACGACCATAAATAAACCCATCTATCATATTATGTTGATGGACCCCGGTTATCCCGGTTGGCTGTCCCGGAAGCGGTCCGGGAAATGTGTACGGGCTGCTGGTTGCTGCCGACTGCTGATACTGGTGCCGTTGCGCTTGTACTTCTCTGATGCGATAATAAAGACACCATAAAACGATACGACGACATCGTTGCCATGTGATTATGATTGCAAACTTGTGTTCTGCTGCTGCTGCTGCTGCTGCTGCTGCTTTCTGCGGCCCGCCATCCAGGAAGAGGCGAGGACAACCGGCGTCCAAACAAGCCTTTTCCGTTTGAAGTTATTCATATACGTTTGCATATATGATTATATTTTTGAGTTCAGCACCATAAAGGAATCAATAAAAATGTATGAGCATATAAATACACTGTTGGTCTCACGTTCAGCATCGGAACGTGAGGGAAAGCACCCAAGGATGCAACCCCACGTGGCAGATCTTCCGAGCATGACGGGTTTATTTTTATGAAACGAATAAACAAAGTGCGCTTGCAAAATACGTAATACACTGTACGGTTCGCTGGCAGGGCTTATTTAAACTGAATTGAAGATTTTAATATTAATACTTTTAAAATGATTCAGATAAAAAAACATTCTTCTTTTGGTTATGATTTAGTAAAGTATAGATAGGTATAGACCCTGATTGGAACGGTTATCCTGTTCCGATTCTACTTTTTAACATAAACTTTTCTTCTGTATTTTCAGTGTAGTTTCTTTTACACCG
This sequence comes from Sabethes cyaneus, assembly GCF_943734655.1. Classification (NCBI taxonomy): domain Eukaryota; kingdom Metazoa; phylum Arthropoda; class Insecta; order Diptera; family Culicidae; genus Sabethes; species Sabethes cyaneus. The sequence continues at coordinate 53,640,717 of NC_071354.1, forward strand.
AAAAGTTTGATGCTTACTTGTCTTATGCATTGGATTGCATCACTGTGCAGCACAGCGCAATGTAAACCCTGAAACTCAGACATTTATACAGACATGTTTCTTTTTAACAACTCCCCCGGAAGAGCTTTACAGCACGACAGTGCTGATACTTACTGCATACTATCGGGCAGTGCTCAGATGTGAAAGTTTTCGGCACGTCTTCGACTGCATTGCAAGAATGCATTCACATCTGCTGCGGTATCATCAGAAGTTGTCCTGGGATGGATATCATCCAGCGGTATAACACCGTTATCATAAGGTCCCACCAGAATCGACGCTTTTTATTACATCGCATTTCTTTCAGGAAATGTTAACTGAAAGGAGAAGGATTATGTGAAACTATTCGAAATCTTTTACGTCTGAATTTAAAACACTGATTTTATTCAGGATTGATCCAATTACTTGAACTTTTTTAGTGTTTTTTATGTCCGAAATAATTTGTTTTGCATCCCAGCGTAAGCTCCCATATTATCAGTCCGTTAAAAAACATCACATCCTCGTCCTCAGAGAGCCGTACCCAAGCCCATTAATTTCCGTGCAACAATACAGCAATCCGTATCGTCCGGCTTGGACACTTACCTTCTTGTTATCCCGGAACTTGAGCCATCCCGATACGATAGTTTGATCGTTGGCCAGCAGCATCTCACCGCCGTCACCGATTTCTTCGCCCGTTGGGCTGCAAACACTTCGTGCCGGCGAACTAAACACTCCCGGTTCCCCCAGTGCACTCTTGGCCGGACTTGCAAAACCACCGTAATTTGTGTGATCCAACGGCAGCTTGCCAGTGTGCATCGGTGAGCTGAAAACACCCGGTTCCCCTAGGATCCCCTTCGCTGGCGATCCGCCCGAGAACGGTTCCTTGCGACGCAGCAGAGGCGTACTTTCACAGGAACTGGCCCCGGCTGTTTCCCCCTTTGTTACACCTGCACTGAACTGATTTCGAATGATGTTTTTTCGCAAACAGCTACAGTCCGACTCGACCCGCCGTCGCATTCCCATCGTCGGTGGGGTGAAACTTTTGGAAAATTCACTCTCTATTCTATGCACGCATGGACTGGTAAAACTTTCGGTTGCACGTAGCTTCTGAGAACAAACGCAGTCCTGCACTTGATTGAACCTTCTCGATACGATTGGAGAATCGGCAAAATCGATCTCCTCCTGATGGACCCCCCGGCGGCCGCATAGGGGCGAACTTTTGTCTCGTATTACACCCTGTAATTTGTCCAGCCGTCGGTTCGGCAGTGGAGAGTTTTGTGCACTTTGGCTGCCACCTTCCAGCAGCTGTAGGTTGTGATGCTGCAAATGTCCATCCAACCGGCGGGGTGCGTTCGGTGAATTCTTACAGGACTCGGATCCATGCAGATTACCGAGCAGGACAGCTGCGGCCAGCGCTGGATGCTCGTTGCACCGCCGGGGCGGAGTCGTTATCGGTGTCTGCTGCTGGGGATCGGACATCGTGTCGTCAGTGGCAGCGTCGTTCTCACCGTGTCTGGAAATAACCGAACGAAAGAGATGGTAATTAGTTGATGTTGCTTGCGGTAACAACCACCAGCTCAAGTGGGTGACAATGGACCTGCTCTTGGGCTGGTGTAATAATTTCTAGCTTAAAACAGTAGCGTTCAAAGAACGAAAGTTTGGAAAACGTTAATTTCCTTCGTGTACATGTCGTGAGGTTGTGTACATGTTATGCTATAAAAGAACGTAGCTCTGATTATTAAATTTGGAACAATATAGATGCAAACTATCCTTTACTCTGAGTTGAAAATTTCCCAACCAGTTCGACAGAGAAACTAGCGCGTTGGAGCGTAAAATCGATTCAAACTTTGCTCGTGTTCCTAACATATGTCCCATTGCACTTGAGCTAAGGCCAAACAGACAGTTCATCTGGAAGCTGAAAGTGGCGCTTTGCCCCCAGGAAATGTACGACGACGTAGGGCATTGAGACCACAGGAAAAAACCTACTCCAGCCAACTTCTAAACAATGCGTCCAACTTAGCCGTCGCAACCAACAGCAGCATGACAGTTATCAGCAGTATCTGTAATGCTACAGGATCTCAATCATCTAAAGGACAACCGATAGCACTTTCAGTGTTTGTCATTTCCATACCTGCATGCACGTCAGCAGCAGAATAATTTCGAACGCACTGAGACTTCGGCCTGGGACGTGTTGAGTTCTGTTTCTACGGATCTGTCTGCAGACACCGGTAGGTACACAGCCTATAGCCAAGGCGTACAACATTCAACCTGTTTTACAGATGAATGGCTAACTGAATCGGAATGGCTTTCCTGAGAAATTGTCGTTTCCGACCGTACCTGAGCTATACATCTATATACAATCCGGAGGAATGTGCGGAAAATGCGGAACTCATTCAGCAGAACCAAGCTATTTGTCGTCGTTCCCCCTCCGAAACGGTAGACAGTAATTATGGTTGTGCTCATGTTTATGAATTTAGACCCGTTATAAAGAGGCAGGTAATAGGTCTCCGGCATCCTAGATCCTAGAGCTCCGTACGGTAGACCAGCAGTAGTGATATCATAGCCCTAGATGCATGTGGTTTGAGGCTTTGCCTTGCTGATTCCAATTATACCGAAAACAATATTAGTTTCATTAGAGAGACAGAGACTTCCACAGGCGAGATTTTGAAGGCTCAATCTGTTCTATGGATTTCCTGATTACCTAAGAAGTGAAGGTTCCAATAATAAATGATTATTCAGGTTCTGCTAAAATACTTTTGCAGGAAAATTTTTCAAATTGCTTATGGCACTCATAAGAAATTGTATTTTTGCTATTGCTTATGAAAGAGATTGAGGAACGTTTATTCATTGTCGAATTACTCGCAACAAACTTTTGGTTTCGTGTCGACATTATGCATTGAAAAAATGTTACTATGTTTTCAATATGGATATGAAAAAGTTATTGTTAAAAAACAACAAATGTTTAGGATAAGATTCAAGCTATCAAAGTGTCAATATTGTCAAACTAAGCGCAATCGGCACTGATAAACCACGCTTTTGCTCCTCCTTACTCTACTTATTAAATAACAAGCTTCGGTTGCTTTTCCCAGTACTATTGAGCCTTCAAACTGAAAATAAGAATAATTCACATATAGGCACAAAAATAGCGGTTTTCTATTAGCCTATGAAGTTAGGATTAAAAGGCTTTATGTCTATCCTCATTCTCTTGAAAAAAGTCCATATTTCAGAGTTTAGCACCAAGCTCAATGGCCATTTGGAATTTCTAAATAGTACCGACCATTGCACAGTGGTCCAAAAGGGCGAAAAGCGGAACTTTTTTCCTAGGGTTTTTTGTTTTCAATTTATCTTTTATGGTCTTTGCACTTTTGTTCGTATGAATATCTTCTTTAATCTAAAACTGTCAAAAGTTAGTCATTGATGCTTACTCTAATGAAAATATAAAAATAACTTTTTTATGCTAGGAAATATAAACATAGTTTCTTCGGCAAAGTTGTGAATATTGCAAAAGACAAGCAACTTTGCTGAATAAATAAAATTCTATCTTTATCAAGTGCTAAACCGTATGCTCGGGATCTCGGGATCGGCAAAGAATACCTCGGGACAATGAGTGATTCTTGTTATTTGTTATTTATTTTGTATACATTCATCGGACAAACAGTCTACATGAACACTTATAAACTAGGATATAACGTAATAGTTTGTTACACGGTCACGAAAAACGCTAGCACTAACATTGAAGTCAAACAAATGGTAACACTGGTTAAATAAAAAACACATCGATCGTATGGGCTCATTTTGTGCATAATCCGTTCTGTACTGCTGAAGTCTCGTGAAATCCCAGCGTCGAAGGGGTCGTGGTACTACATTTATGTTTATTCTGGAGAGAATCCAAGGCGCGTCGATATCCCCCAACAACAGTTTGCCGACAAAGACGGTCCTCTGAGCGTTTCTACGCTTTTGGAGGGTATCCATTCCCAGAAGTCTACATCTTGCTTCGTACGGCGGTAGCTCATTTGGATTTCGCCAAGGAAGAAGTCTTAAAGCGTACCTGATGAATCTCGCTTGAACTTTTTCAATTCTGTGGATCCAAATGCGACGGAATGGACTCCAAACGATAGCTGCTGTTTCCAACACTGATCGAACTAAGCTGAAGTACAAAGCACGCAGGCAGTATGGGTCGCGGAATTCAGCTGAGATACGGAAGATGAACCCGAGGTTCCGTCGAGATTTACCAATGATATGACTATAATGCTCTCGGAAGCTTAGTTCTGAGTCTATCAGAACCCCGAGATCACGTACAACATTTGATCTTTGTATTTCATCGTTTCCTATTCTATAACTGCAGAGAATTGGGTTCTTTTTCCTCGTCAACGTGATTACCGAACATTTCGTCGCGCTGATAGTCATAAAATTGCGTTGGCACCAGTCGTAAAACTTGTCAACCCTTTCCTGCAACAATTGACAGTCTGTGAGAGCACCGATTGTCCAGAAGATTTTAAGATCGTCAGCATATAAAAGTTTGCAATCTCTCGGTAACACTTGGCAGACGTCATTAAAGAATATGATAAACAACAATGGTCCCAAATTGCTGCCTTGTGGGACACCTGAGGGATTATGAAATTCATCTGATTCCGTTGATCCCAGTTTGACGTACAGTCGGCGATTAGTCAGATACGACTCGAACCAGTGAACTAGGTTTGATGACACACCCAGACGATTGAGTTTGGCAAGCAGAATACGGTGGTTGACTCTATCAAAGGCTGCTTTAAGGTCGGTGTATATCGCGTCGACTTGTAGTCCTTGATCCATGGAGGTGAGGCACAGTGATGAGAACTGAACTAGGTTGGTAACGGTAGATCTACCAGGAAAGAATCCGTGTTGTTCCGGGGAAATGTAAGACTTTGCAGCTCTAAAAAGTTCTTTGTTTACCAATATTTCAAAAAGTTTAGATGCGGCACATAAAGAGGTTACTCCACGGTAGTTAGAAATATTGCATTTATCACCCGTTTTCAGCACCGGGAACATCACTGATTTCTTCCAGCATTCTGGGAAAACTGCTTGTGTAAGGGACAGATTAAAAATTATTCTTAAAGGCGCGCAGAGAACATCAGCGCACTTTATTAAAATAATTGCAGGAATTCCGTCAGGTCCGGGCGAGGTTGAAGGCTTCATTTTTCTAAAACCAGCAATAATATCTGCATCATCAAATACACAGCTTCTCATTGGCATCGTTCCAGTGGAGACATCTCTTAACGCGTCTTCAATTTGTTGTTGGCTAGGCATTACGTCGTCGAACACACTGCTGAAGCGTTTGGCAAACAGGTTGCAGATTTCTTGGGTAGAACTTGAAGAGTCAGTGTCCAAAAACATGGTTGACGGCAGACCACGTTCTTTCCGTTTCTCATTGACAAACGACCAAAAACGTTTGGGGTGGTTTTTTAATGCATTTTCTGTACGCAGTATATACCGACCGTAGAGCGTTCGAAGATAAGATTTATACCTGGAGCTTGCGATTTTGAACCTTTGTTTGGTAAACGAGTTGCGATTATTGAATATTTCCTTAGGGCTCTGGCACGGTTTTGCTTCAAATATCGAAGACGACTATTAGACCAAGGTGGTGACACTCGTGGTCGACGGTTCGGAACAAATCTCGAGAAGAGTTGTGTGAGGGTATCATTAAAAAATCGCAAAGCATCATCAACATTTACCGCACAGTGCACCGGTGACCAGTCAACACATGAAAGAGCCATTTTCAAACTATCAATGTCAGCACGTGCGAAGTCCAATGTTTGGTCATCAAGCGGGTCGATAAAGCGTGTGGGAGCCGAGCAGTGTAGACGCGCTAAAAGCGGTGGATGCAGAGGATCAACCGAAATAAGCGCTTCAGGAGGTTCTTCAAGCTTACACAATGTTACCGCATCTTCGTCTACAAAGCACAAATCAAGTATTCGATTCATGCAATTCCTCTTTAGGTTAAGCTGTTTCATGTTGAGCACTGACATATTGTCGATAAGGGTATGACTAACAGATGTTGAATCTGTGGGCTCTAGATCGGCAAAACCGGAAGAAGTAGCACGCCAGCGGAGGTCCGGAAGATTGAAGTCGCCGAAAATGTAAAAAAAATCTGTGGAACACGATGAAGTTGAAATTTTTGAGATAAAATTGTCTTCATTGAGAGAAAAATGTAAGTTTAGTTTTCAAATTGAGTTAAACAATATTTAGCAGCACTGGTGCTTAAAAATAATATTTTTTTTCGAATTCCTTGGGTAATTTCCTTTAAAAACTAATCGAGGAAATGTCCGATCGGTACCAAATTTTGGATTTTTGCTTTCTGACCGAAAACGAACAAATTGGCGAAATTTGGTTCAAATTCGTGAAGGTCGATTACACGAGGCTCGGACACTTCGCGTGGAATGGCCCATATAAAACTTCCAACAACATTTAAAAAATACCTGTATTATTTTTCAAGCTAAATATTGTTTAAACGTTCACCATATTGTCGTCATTCTGGCATTCAAAATGACCTCAATAAATTAATTTTCAACTAGTAACAGTTATTTTGTTTCTAGAAAATTTCAAACGACAAAGATTTCCATGCAAAATTGAATACTCCTCTGCCATCTGGTATTTTTTCTAGGTCAGCATACACTCGGTTTGTTTACCTGTTGAATTTGGGCCCTATTGAAATATTGGTCGTCAACTGGTGACGCGAATAAAGAAGCATTTATCAATTACAGTTTAAAGGGACTAGCGGAAATTTGGTGCATATTTTGACATCTATTAATAAAATAAGTCTTTTTTGGAAAGTGAGGAAGTGTCTGTTGCAAAGAATGATTAATGGGATGAACTGGAAAATTTCGATATAGACCAAAACTATATTGAATTGTGCAATAGCAAGTGTGGCTCTTTCGGTTACTCAAATGTTTTACTAACTAAACTACTGCCGCCCGTTATATTAGGTAGTTTTGTTTTTTACACGCATCTTAAGGAGGAAGCTCCGAGGATAGGCCTTATCATAAATTTTATCAAAACAGAGTATATGGTGGCTGGTAGAGAGCGTGGCTTTTCGTATTGTAAGACGCTAATTCTCCCAGTGGTGCTCTACGACCACGAAACGTGGACGTTAAAAGAGGGCAACCGACGAGCTCTTGATGTTTTTGACCGTAAGTTCCTGCGATCAATTCTGCTTTAGACGGTAACCGAAATCGAAAAAATGGAAGACATTTTCAAGCATATGATAATTTAAAGAAGAAGAAAGAAGACAAAATTTGATTTTTTTATCCCTCTTTTTTCTTCTTTTTCGTTTTTCTTAAGCTGTATTTCGTTTACAAAACTCAAAAGTTATAAAAGTCTTTGCCGAGCTCCTACCAACAAAACAAAAAAAAGTTTGTTCCAATACGTTGTGTAATTTCTGAGAAAAAGGTAGATAAAGTTTGAAAATCATGGTTTTTCAGGAGCGGCGTTTTATTCCGTCGAGGTTATTCCACGCCGCACTGGAATGCTTATGTGTATGATCGTTTTTCGGCCACTTCCCGTGGTCGGATCATTACAAAATTAGTATCAAAATAAGCGGAAAAGATAGCAGAATCAAAATCTATACCTATAAAAAAGGATTTCTGTCTGTCTGTCCCTATGTTCCTTTTAGAATCGAAAACTACTGAACCGATCGGAGTGAAAATTTGCATGTAGGGGTTTTTGGTGCCAGGGAAGGTTCTTATGATGGTTAGAGATTTCTCCCCCCACTAAGAGGGGGGGCTCCCATACAAATCTATACCTCTAAAAATGGATTTCTGTCTGTCTGCCCGAATGTTCCTTATAGAATCGAAAACTACTAAACCGTTCGGAGTGAAATTTTGCACAAAGAGATTTTTGGGGCCAGAGAAGGTTCTTACGATGATTAGCAACCCCTCCTCCCACTAAGAGCAACCCCCACTCCCACTCCTATACAAATGAAACACAAATTTCTGCATAACTCGAGAATTAATCAAGCAAATGGAACAAAATTTTACATGTGGGTGTTTTTGGCGACAAGCATTTTTTCTATGGTGAATTGAGACCCCTCCTCACTTTAGGAGGGGGGCTCCTATACAAATGAAATACAAATTTCCTCATAACTCCAGAACTAATCAAGCAAATGGAACCAAATTTAGCATGTGGGTGTTTTTGTAGGAAATTTTTTTCTATGGTGAATTGAGACCCCTCCCCTCTTTAGGAGGGAAATAATGATTCCTCTCCCTTTTAAGAGGGGTGCTTCCATACAAATGAAATACAAATTTCTTCATAACTCGAGAACTAATTAATCAAATGAAACCATATTTAGCATGTGGGTGTTTTTGGAGGCATGAATTTTTTCTATGATGAATTAGGACCCCTCTCCTTTTTTATGAGGGGGGGCTCCCATACAAATGAAATACAAATTTACTCATAACTCGAAAAGTGATCAAGCAAATGGAACCAAATTTGGCATGTGGGGGGTTTTGGAGTCTTAAATTTATTTTATGATAGTTAGAGACCTCTCATCCCTGTGGTAGGGGGATATGGACTCTCATACAAAAAAAAACAGAAATTTTTGCGAAACTCAAAAACTAATCGAACTCGAGAAATTTGAGACTCTTCCATAAAACATTAGTCACTAACAAGACCACAAAAACTACCTGTAGTAACACTAGATCATTCAGGACGAGACGGCCGCGAGTGTTGCCGGCGACCCGCCGTCGGAAGCGCCGCCCACTGGGGGGAGGCAACTCCCCGCAAAAATCACTACTGTCTAGATTCATTTGTTTTCCTAGGTCTACCTGGGTTTCCTGGAACGAGCGACAGTGAGTAAGGAGAGGATCGCGAAATGGTACTTTCCATAAAAATTTCCGTGAAATGGTACATTCCGCTTAAGGTTTTTCGCAAAATGATATTCGGCGAATTGTTGTACAATCATGGCGAATATTACCATCCGCTTTCTGGCTATGCAATGAGGGGACAGGGGAGTTATTTTCTACTTTACTGTGAGGAAAAATTGCAAATTTGTATATTAAACTACCCATTCCTGGTAACTAATAAGCATTAACATAAGCAGCAAATCAGCGTATCTGGCATTTTATAATGCACGTTGTTGTATATTAGCTTTTTGACTGCATAGGTGTTGTAAATTGGCATCCAAAATTGTATTCAAATTCTTCGTGTCGGTAATTAGCTGTAAATTAGCATTGTCAGCACTATAAGAAGGTTATCAGTAAAGTAGCTGTATATTTTGCCAAAATAGCATTTTAGTAGCATTTAAGGCGACTTAAATCCTTATTGGCCTACATTTGAATAGCATTCGAGATGCTTATTGGTTACCTGGGATGCTTTCATAGTTACGTAACTACCAAAATGAATCATCTAAGGTTGAACTCCTCAGAAACTTGCAAAATTCGAGAAAGATCATCCGAGATTCATGATTTATGTACAACACAGGTTAATTTGTGGCAATACGAAGTTTGTCGGGTCAGTTAGTCAGAAATAAAAAAATAATAGCATTTTCAAAGGTTCTAGTGGTTTATGTCCCCTTACCCTTGGACTGATTAGAATCGGATTTGGACCGAATTGAATTGAATTTAAACAATTTTTGATTAGATATTCGGGTTAATTTGGTCGGATTTGGACTAATTCTAATTAAATTTAGACTAAATTAGGATTTGAACTGATTCGGGATAATTTTTCTTCGATCAGATTTGGATAATTTTCGTTTAGACTCGACCTAATTTGGTCGGATTTGTGCTGATTTGAAGTAATTTTAATTGGATTTAGAAAAAATTTGGTCGGACTGGAACTAATTTCGATGGGATTTGAACTAAATTGGCTCGGATTTGCACTGAGCTGGAGTAGTTTTGTTCTAATTTAGATTCGATTTGGATGCTTTTTTGTTGGATTTGGACTAATGCGGTTGAACTAATCTGCATTGCATTTGAACCAATTTCGATTGAATTTGGACAATTTTCGATTGGGTTTAGAGTAATTTGGACGGATTTGGTTTGATTTGGATGAAATTTAAATAAATTTAGATTGGATTTGAGCTAGTTTTTATTGAACTTAGATGATTTTAGTTAGACATGGACTAATTTGTATTGGATTAGGACTAAATTGGAACGAATAGATTGGTTTGCACTAATTGAAATTGGCTATAAATTCGATTTAAATTACACTTGAAATTGCAATGCAAATAGAAGTGTTGCGTTAAATTCGGATCTGAAGTTAAGCTTTAATTAGACTTCAACAAAACCTAAAATTTAATTTATAACTGGACTGCATCTTTCTTGAAACTGAATTTATAACTGGACTGAAATATAAAAAAAATATGCACTACAAAAATTTACCAATAAAAACTCTTATGGTAATGTTATGATTATGATAGTAACAAAAATATTAATTTTGGAAAAGTTTGTGTTTACATCAAAAAGAGATTTTAGGGATCGGTTTGTTTAAAAATTCCGATCTATAAAGTTATATTTCAGGAGATATTGATGCTCCTTGAGGTGTTTAACCGCTTTAACCGCCCTTTCCTTATTATTACTTGCGGTTGTATCAAGATTGTATAAAGAAAATATGATTCTTTCTATATTTTGTCAATTTCTTTACCAACCTACACACAACTTATAATGACAATAGTAACTTTTAAGCCTTTTGACTTGCGAAAAGTGTGACAAATTCAGCACAGCTAGAATTCCATCAATCATTAACGAAGCCGTTAATTACTCTATCGTCGAAGCTAATTACCATTGAAAACATCGATTATGTCGTCAACGCCATTGTTTACCATAAGAATTACAATAATACAAATACATTACAAAGAGTAAATGGCTTCGTGCAAACACTCATGAATAATAAACTTTACATTAAATTTCGCTTCCAGCCAGCTTTTAGCCAGCACAATGTCGGTTCCGATTCCGATGTACACACAATCTCACGAGTCATATTTCTTCCAATCAACGCTGTCGTTTGCTTAAGAACGAAAAAAAATACCGCTTTCCTCTCAGCCGATGAAATGATTTGCTTTTTCCGTCCCTGAGCCGTTTGCAAAGGAAATGAAATCCGGCTCCTGTCGTCCCGTTTTACGTGCTACCGAGTTGACTTTAGAGCTGAGCGTTCGTTCGGTAACGACTTTATTTCATGTCTTGAAAGCATAAAAGTACACTCTCCAGCTCTCTATGCCGACTGCCGCAGTTCCACAAAGCCGACGATACATAAAGCATGCTCCTGTTTTGCCAGCCGAGGATGTAATCCAGCATAATTATTATATTTCATTACCAGGACGGCCCGACCGAGTGCAGAAAGACTAAGAGTATGGCATAAAAGAAATGATGCAGCAGCAAGGCAAGAGGTTTGACACAAATTATAAATATTTTTTTTTCTTGGAAGGTCCTACTGTGAACGATCGACTAAGTGTTCGTGTGGGGGTAGGGTGGAAAGAAGGAAAAAAGAAACCGCAATGAGCGCCGGGCTTTAGTTCCGTTTTAGCAAATATGCATCGGAACGTGGACTGGACGGGACGGCCGGTACGAGGGAGGTAGCCGGAGGAGGGAGTGATGTATACACACGGTGTTTCAAGTAAATAGATTTTCTCTGCTTTTCCTTTTAACCTCAATTATATTTTCTTGTTCAATCTGTTAGACTTGTCGCTGAGTCGCACTGTCGCAGCGTCTGTTTATGTCTTTTGAGCTTATTTGCTCGATTTTCCGTGCTTCTACCGACCTACCGACAGTCGGTGCATGCAACCGATCCTTTAACCTTGCCGCTGCGCTGCAACGGGTTATTCGAGCCAAGACCTCCAGAGCAGTAGTCCATCCTATTATGTTATTTAATCCGCTTAATAGAGTTTTCAAGAGCTTTTGAGAGGCGCCGAATGTGATGCGACTTTTAATGAATGGCGTTTTTGGCTGGCGGACTGGCGAGGGCTGAGAGAATATAAATGTGAGATTTATTCAAAAATTCTATTTTCGTTGCCAGCTAAGTATGTCACAGTGTATGTACGAAGCAGCAGGTTTTCGTCAAAAGTGTTTTTGGTTTCATTTTGAAGGTCGGATTATGCTTCAGTAAAGAAAGTGATTCTTTCAATTAAGGGTAATTTGTCGTATCAACAAAGTTGCAAAACCAAACCGCAAATTGCAGCCACGAATCAACTCAATAGTACTTGTGAGATGTATGGCAGTTCATTCTGGCATTTTCACTAGTCTTCTATTTACTTACTTACTAACAGAACCGACATTGATGGAGCAAATTAATTAAGCAAAGCTTCTCTTATAGATTCTTATACTTGAAATGCAACCAGATTATTTTCAAAATTAAGGCTTCGACAATGTTGCTTCATTCAAAGTTGTGTGACGGTGACGGTGTGAAGTTGTGTGAGTTGTGTGAAGTGACGGCATTGTGTAGTATAACTTGTTTGACTCTTCATTATCATAAATAGGTTATGCAAACAGGAGACTAAAATTTCACAAATTATATGTTTCATTTGATTCGTATTTCAATTGGAAAAACCGCTATTTAATGTCCAATGGATTCTAATGTAATCCGCTGGAGTTAGCATATCAAAATGGTACATTATTGCACCGAAAACCATTCTACCGTTCTAGCTTGTTCCACTCAGCTGAAAAGGATCCGCCCAAAACCGAGAAATGCATTCAGTGGATGGCCACTACTGAAGCGCCATTCTAATAACATCATCTAGGTACTCGTTTCATTGAACATACTACACAGCAATAATGTCGCATTAAGTCGAACAACACACTGGTACAGGCATGCAAACAACGACGATAATAATAACATCACTGGAATGGCCATCAGTGGCAGCATCTAGCAATCCCAGTGTTATATGACATTCAAATTTACCGAGGAACAGATTTTCATTTAACATTCCGATTGCTTTCACAGGATTGTTTTTCCGCACGGTGCACGTTTTGTCATATTGTTTTTCTGCCATCCTTGTTGAGTGCCTGATCGCTTGCTTGCTGACCAGGCTGGCATGCCGAATAGATCCATTGCTAGGGATGGGCAATGAGGACTATAAGTCAATTATTATCCTTACTGATACCTGTATACATATATTAATCCCGTATCAATTGCCAGCCTTAAATGAATCTAGACAAACGATTTAAAAGACGCACAAGAACGTTCTGCAGGCTGCAGGCGGAGTCTTTGTCATATTTATTGATTTCGAATGGCACACGTGCCACCTCTACCGTGAAACCAAGTGTCAATGGAGCTGATTCGGTGTCCTGTATCTGTTCGTTCAACGTTTCGACCATCTCGAGTGCGTTCGATAACTTTTAGTAGTGTTCTGTCCTGGTTTACTAGTGCCGTGCAGATGCCGTGACCAACAGCTGAAGCTGGAAGCCGGTGAAGGTGATGGGATCAGAGTGGGTAATTTATGCTGCAGTGAATGTTGGCCTACCAACCACCAACATCAGACAACAGGGCCAATGAATACGAATGTGGTAGGCCCGAACAAGGCTGATGTGTGTGCAATCGTACATACAGACTGGCCGGCTGGCCAGCTAGTCGGTCTACAATGTACATGCAATTCTTTCGGAATGTTGATCTCTATAATTTCCAGCGTTCGGTCCTGTTATAAAGGGCTGTCGAACAAGTACAGCCATTCGGTGTGGAGTACTTTGAAACTGAGTAACAGTCTAAATAAGTTAAATTTGTTAGACGGAAAAAATTGCCGTTTGAGAGAAGTTTGCTCGTATGGAAATGAGTTTCGTCGCAAATCCAGCACTATGTGATGGCCCACTGTAAATTGAAGAGCCATCGCGTAGCTATTCTTGTCTGTGTGTTATTGTGGTTCGGTTGTCGTCTGGTTTGGATTAGCTTTTAATGTTTTGCGGATTATTAGTGCTGGCTAAGAATTGGCACTTTTCAGCAGCTATTTATGTATGAGATCACGACCAAATTGAACAGATTTATTGTGGTTTCGCTGTCGCATAGAGGAGCGACCGAGGCCGAACTGGTTTGCTGCAACCGTTGTTCGAATTGGCCGCAAATAAATTGGCTTTGGCTTCCGTCCGGATTACCCGTGGACCCGTATGCGTAGGTGATGCGTCGCACGGAAATCCTTAACCAGATTTATGGAGTCGGGTTTAAGCGAACGTACACGGTGCGCACCGTATACTGGATAGGGCTGGAAGCTTTTCCAGTTGCGAATAGTGAAAACGTCAACCGAAAAGATTCATTATTTTCATAGGTCGAAAAGGACGTTAATGCAATAAATAATTAAAATTGTCCAAAGTCTATATGAAGTCTGCGCCACGGAACAATATCGTTTTATTTTCTCAGATACGGATAAACCGAGTTGCGTGTTTCAAAGCATTCAATTTGAATAAGCACATTATGTTTATTTTATTGCGAAGAAAAAACGTGCCCGAAAAAGAATTTGCTGAAGAAAAACCTGTTACTATTTTGCGCGCGAAAGAAATCATGAATCATTCAACTTAAAACCATGAATTAAATTCCTGGTTAATGGAATTATACTCATTTCATGCGCTTTTGGACTAAAATCGTTACAATCGTTATTTGCAAGCCTCCCAAGCAACAATGTGAGTTTTATTGTACTCTTATGGTGGTCTTCAAGACCAATTTTGGTCTTAAATGCCATCATAAGAGTATAATAAAACCCAAATTGTTACCTGGACTGAACCACTACAAAGAACGAAAACGGTCTAAGACTTGTCGACTTCGCCGCCTCCAAGAACATGGCTATACCTTACCAAACGGAATAATAAATCGACCACGTTCTGATAGATGGTTGGCACTTTTCAGTCATTATCGACGTCAGAACCTATCCGGGCGCTAACATTGTTTCGTATCACTACCTAATGATGGTAAGGATACGGAAGAAACTATCTGTTGTTAACAACAACCCGTTACGGTATAATCCAGCGCGATTGAAGCAACCGAATGTCACCGAAAACTACGCGTTATCTCTTGAAACCGCGCTACCGGAAGAGGGTGAGCTGGATGAAGCCCCTCTTGAGAAATGTTGGAACGCCGTGAAAACAGCCATTAACAGCGTAGCGGAGAACGTCCTAGGCCGTGTGGCACCGAATCGATGTAACAAATGGTTTGACAAGGAATGCCCGTAGATATTGGCTGAGAAGGCAGCGCGGGTACAAATGCTGGGTAGAGCCACCCGTCAGAATGTGGAGCGATACAAACAGAAGCGGAGACAGCAAACCCGACTCTTGCTGGAGAAAAGCACCACCAGGAGGAGAAGGAGTGCGAAGAACTCGAGCAGCTGTACCGCCTTCACGACACACGGAAGCTTTATTAAAGACTCAACGAATCTCGCAAAGGCTTTGTGGTAGATATCTTGACCGACGACCGTACGGTGATCGAAAGGTGGAAGCAGCACTACGATGAACACCTGAATGGCGTGCAGGCGGAAGCCCATGATAGCGGAGGAAGTGACCACACTGGTGTAGCAAGCAACGAAGATGTGCCACCCCCATCAATAAGGGAAGTGAAAAAAGTCAATAGATTTGTGGGAAGTTATCAGGCCGATTTCATGGAGGGTTGATCTACAATGGATGAGATCTTCATCCTGCGGCAGATCCTCCAGAAGTACCACGAATTCCGAGTCACCACGCATCGCCTGTTCATCTATTTCAAAGCTGCATATGAAAGTGTAAACCGACAAAAGCTGTGGAAAATTTTGAACGAAAACGGCTTTCCGGGTAAACTTACTAGACTTATCATAGCTACAATAGATGGAATTCAGTGCTGTCTGAGAATCTAGGGTGGATTGTTGGGCCCATTCGAATCTCGCAGGGGACTTCGACAAGGAGATGGTCTTTCCTGCCTGCGCTTCAACATTGCGCTTGAAGGTGTTATATGACGATCGAAATGCGGGGCACGATTTTTAATAAATCCAGTCAATTTATCTGCTTTGCTAACAACGTAGATGCTGTCAGAAGAACATTTAAGGCGGTGGACAATCATTACACCAGACTAATAGGCGGAGCAGAGAAGATTGGGTGAAATATAAATACGTCTAAAACGAAATATATTCGCTAAGGCAGTACCGTACCTTGGCTCACTGGTAACAGGGACAATAACCCTTTAAGCACGGAGGGTTTTAGTGAGGATATTTTTGGTTTTTGGATCAATATAAATTTTTTTCATTGCTCGAGGTACCAAAACCAGTGTATTCTACACATTGCAATAAATGTTTGCTAAATTTAGCAACCTACACAATTGTGTGGGTTCGGCCTTATCTTATACCATTGCACTATGGGCAAAAACGAGCCGAAAAAACGGATGCAATCCCGAGAATCGCATGATGCCCACCGCTTTCCTGTTTGTCGTCGGGAAGTGCCCCATTTTGCTCATTTTCCCCTATTTTTAACATTTTTTACCCTTTTTGGACTATACCAAGCCAGGCTTTTAAAAAACAAAATATGAAAACCTTATTATTTTGTGTAAAGAAATCCACAGAATTGAATAGGATTGACCCCGTTTAGTTTAGAGCGAGATCATCGCTCCGAGGCTCATAGACTTCAGCTTCTGAAGCAGCGGAACGGTGAGATGGCTCAAAATGAGATGGCAGCAGCAGATTTCGTTTTATTTCATCTGTTACTTATGACGTGAAAAAATAATCCTACTGCGATCTGGAATATCTCCGGGAAAATGAATCCAAAATTTGCTAATATATTTTTTCATTGAAGGTTAATCTAAGGTGGTTCTTTGAAGACAAGTTGTATAAAAATCGATCAAAAAATAGTAAAGATAGAGCCAAAAGTATAACGGCAAGTACACTAATTTTTGAAGTCCCGGAGGGAACGTAAAGGTAAAAGTAGGTATACAATAAGGCCGAACCTACACAATTGTGTAGGTATGAAAAACAATGTGCATAAGTAAGTTGTACAAGTTATTTCCCGTAAATTTTTAATTACATCAATTAGAAATACTTATTACCAATAATTTTTTATTTAAGCAATTTCGAAATACGGATCCAAAAAGAAAATACGACAGATAAAACTTTTTGCTGTTTTCACAAGATTTTGAAGACTAGACAATAATTAATCCAAACACAAAAGAAAATTTCTTTTCAGCTATTTTCTATTTCTTCTACGAGTTACGATGTTTACACAAGAGATTGGTGCTATATATTTAAAAGTACGACGTTTAGAAAGGAAAAGAAATTTTTTTAAAGGTAGTCATGTCTCACCTACACAATTGTGTGGGCTCGGGCTTAAAGGGATAATACCAGCCGTAAGATTAAAAGGCGTATTACCAGCAGAAGTCGGGCCTACTATGGACTCCACAAACACTTGCTCTCGAACAATCTGAGCCCCCGTACAAAATTCACATTCTACAAAATGCTAATTAGACCGGTTGCCCTCTACGGGCATAAAACGCACACATTGCTAGATGTGGAGCACACGGAGTTTTCGAATGGCGGGCGGCAAAAACCGTCTTTGGCGGCGTGCAAGAGTATGGTGCATGGAGGCGAAGAATGAACCATCGCGCATCTCTACGGCGAACTTAGTATTCAGAAAGTGGTTAAAACTGGACGAATACGTTGGGCAGGACATGTTGCTAGAAAGCCGTACAACTGTGCTACAAAAATGCTTTTCGCATCGATGCCGGCAGGAACAAGACGAAGAGAAGCACACCGAGTGAAGCAAGACCAAATGGAGCGAGATCTGGCACGCACTGGGTTTCCACGGAACTGGAGACCAGCTGTCATGGACCGAATTAGATGGAGAAATTATGCTATGCAGGCCTTGTTAACATAAGGCCTACTAAGTAAGTAAGTAAGCAAGAAGATTATCCCGATCAATCATCCGATATTGTGAAGGTCACTGAAACAGAGCGACTATGAAGAGGCGGAAATCTGACTGACGCGGCCGACTTAGGTGGAGGCTTTTAGCGTCGAACTTAAGATCCTTATGAGATACTCGATACTTCCGGCCAAGATGTGGTTGGAGGTCAAGAAATCTAGTTTTCTCCACCAGCTGACTCCTCTCATCGACGAGAACGTGGATCACCGTGTTCATATGTCTACAGCGACAGCTGAAGCTGCGGAAATTCTAAACAACCACTAACGCACATTGCACAGGAATCGGATCATTTAGAAGCCCTCACTCCCAAAAACTTTCTCCGTGGAATCACCTCAAGTTAATCAAGGTTCGATGCACCGCATGTGAATCCTGCAGTAGCCTTTACGAGATTCGTTATGCCGATCGCAGGAAATAGCTGACGAAATGTGGAGTAGGCGGATCAAGGAGTACGTGCTCTCAGTCAACCATCGTACTAAGTGGCTTAGTAAAGCAGCGATCTTAAGAAGGGTGACCAGATGTAGATTGTCGACGGCGACAAGGGGAAGCGTTGGGTGTAAAGAGAAATCGAGGACTAAAGTTTTTGGAGCGTCTTAGTAGAATACGAAACCTAAAATTAAATAAAAAGAAAACTTATCCAATTTAATTTAACTATGTATATTTTATTCACGACAGATACGTATTTCGTATCTGTATTGTATCGTATGTAGCCCTGAAATCCACAAAAAATATGTTGTGTGGACGCGTTGTACTCTGGACATTTCTGGAGAGTAAAAATATGATTCGTAGTAGCACGGGTCTCTATAAAACCTGCCTGATACTACCCGCCGAATTCTCGTGTTATTGGGGATGGACGACGGAACAAAATCTCAGAGAGCACCTTGCAGGTGTTGAGCGTAATGCCGCGGTAATTACAGCAATCTTTTCATCCTTTGCTGACGTGTAATATCTACATTCCACCCGACAAAAGCCGGTCAGTTGATTTAATAACAGAACACATAGAACCGTCTGTGAACTCTGTGATAGCGCTTCTCAAGGTACCATTGTCCTCGTGTGCGGCGATTATAATCAGCCCCGCCTTATGTGGTGCAATGACGAAAAAGGTATTCGTCATGATAATGAAATCACATTTATCTCCTACGCGTACAGCAATAATCGATGGCATGAAGAAATCCCTGGAGCACGAATGAAAAAAACCTACGGCTGAATAACCTTGATCGTTCTCTAGATTTAATTTTTGCTTCTGAGGGTAGCCGTGCTGTCATCCATACTACTGAGGATCCCCTCTTGCTTATAGTTATCTATCACCCCTTCCCCCTTGATTCGCATAAATGCTTCCGCCAAATTTTCGGAGTCTACCCCAGTGCAAAGCGGGAAATATAGAGAGTTGAACTACCGGAAAATCGATTTCGTCAGTCTTGCTGCTTACCTATCAAACCTAGATTGGAGTTGTGCCTACGACTGCGCAGATGTTCATAATATGCCCTAAAATTTCTGCAATGTCATCCGCCAGTGTCTGAGCTCAAGCGTCCCAGTGAAAAGAAAACCAATTCGACATCCCTGGAATGCCTAACTTCTCCGTAAAGCGAAACGAGAACGCAACGTCGGTTAAGGGCTAATAAAGCAACAGAGTAATTCTCGCTAAAACGGGGCCACTACTGACACGAGGTCTTCAAATATTGGAAATTTTGCACTTAGTTGGTTGAAAACGGTTAAAACATAAAAATTACACTTTTAATACCTCGAAATAGTGGACCGCTCGTTCACCAAGGGGTCTAACAGTTCCAAAAGAAGTTTATTCAGTTAATACCGTGACCGCTCCTAATTCTGCGCATTTTTCTTTATATAAGTATTTTTTAACATTGTGCATAACTATGATCATTGCGTTATTTTTTTATAAATGTCTGTTGAATATTACGTCATTATTCACAAACGGGCCATAATATTTGAGCGCGAAATAATTTAAGGTGAAATTAGTGATCATTAAGATATCATCATTTTATATTTGTATTGTTTTGCGAATAGAATAGAAACTGTAAGCGACAAATAACCAAACGCATTGTGTGTGTACATGCAGTTTGACGAGAAATGTTATTAAAAAACGGGAGTATTGTATAACATATGATGAACATTTCAGCTAAAGTCACGCGAGAGCTTAACACAAAATTCACCTGTATTCTTTACCCAACGTAATGTTGCCATATCTTCCGTTAGATTTCTTTACTACATGTCGAAAAAGCCACAATCTTAGTATTTTGTATGGCACCACTATGTTTCATCTTCACCAGGATTCATCTTCCGCATCGCTAAGAGCTTCACTGACGTCTATTGCCTCAAGGCATTATACTGTGGACTCGTCCGTTCGACTCTTGAGTACGGTTCCGTTGTCTGGCATCCATATTACCAAAACGGGATGCAAAGGATTGAATCAGTTCAACGCCGCTTCTTACGCTTTGCTCTCCGTCGTCTACCATGGCGAAATCCGTTCCAGTTGCCGAGTTATGAAAGTCGTTGCCGTTTAATACATTTGGAGACTCTACAGACACGAAGGAACATCGCAAGAGCTCTGTTTGCTGTCGACACGTTGCAGGGAAGAATTGATTGTCCTGCTATTCTTGGGGCGATTGATCTAAACGTGCGTCCCAGGGCACTGCGGAACAACTCAATGCTGAGGGTACCTTTTCAACGCACCAACTACGGACGAAACAGCTCATTGACTGGTATACAGCGAGTTTTCAATCGGGTTGCATTCGCTTTTGATTTTAATTTGTCACGTGAAACGGTCCGTCGTAACTTCTCTATGTTTTTTTCAACAAATGACGACTAAGAAAATTGTTAGTGTTTGTAATTGTAATTTCTTGACAGTGTGTGTTAGATTAAGCTACTTATCCATCATTGGGACTATAGTCTGTTGATGTCGACTTAATAAATAAGTACCACTATGTTACTACGAGCAAGAGACAAAAGAAAGAATACAAGAATCCCCCTGCCGCATGAAATAGATGCACGCTGAAAAATCGATACGCTCATTTACCGGAATGATTTTGGAATCATCTGGTTTGCAGTCGGCATGCATTTCGTCTTATGTTTAAGAATAAAGTAAATAAAACCTGCCAGATTTTTATATGGAATGGCTTATATGAGTAAAAGTCGTTAAAATGCAAATTTTTGGTGAAAAGTTCGGTGGATGAAAACTGCGCAAGTTTTTACGCCAGTTGTACATACATATTTTTCATAGTGCATGCAGAGTGTCTTTTGCATG
Organism: Sabethes cyaneus; assembly: GCF_943734655.1. Lineage (NCBI taxonomy): Eukaryota > Metazoa > Arthropoda > Insecta > Diptera > Culicidae > Sabethes > Sabethes cyaneus. The sequence goes on from NC_071354.1 coordinate 53,661,804, forward strand.
CGCAAATGTAGATTAGCTGCTCGTGTGCTTTTATATTTTGTAAATTTTTGCCAGCTGCGGAGATATATTGACAGAAAGTGAGCCAGATATTGATGTGCTACAATTAAATGTTTCCAACTACTGCTTTTCAAGTGAAGTGAAGGGCCGGTTTTGTTTAAAATATGCAAGGAAAATGCGATACGCGATGAGGCTAGTGTTGTGTGTGTGTTTTATGCTTTATGTTTTATGCTGAGATGATGTTGAAGGGCATGTGCTCATAAGCAGTTTTTTCATCAGAAAAGCATTTTTGTCGATGGAACTGAGTTGCATATTAAAGATTATCGATAATGTAAGACAAATAAACATTTATCCTAGCGAATCTACTGTACTACATTTAAAAAATTGCAACTAAAGAGCCATTAAGACCTATTTACCAACACACTCAAAGCAATCAGGGTAGTCATGAATACATGATGAGGGCTAATTTCTCGTTAAAGTGAAACTGATAGTATTTTATATGGCAGAAAACATCGTCATTAGCACCAACGCTAAGATTGTCCTACTAGAAAATTAACAAATTTATGATCGAAATTCTTTGCAATCATCAAATTACCCAGCATAATTAGAAAGAATAATTAATTTTAGTCATGTTTTAGACAAAAAGAGTGATTGCATGCATTGCTTTCCTTAGAAAAATGCGATGCAATAATGCGCAGATTTTTTATTCATGTTCCAAATTCTGCGCAGTAATGTATCCTACGAAGAAATCGCGAAAGAATACGCAACCTCGCCCAAATGGCTGAGGTACAGAGGCATGAAAATTCAAGTAGAATCTTTAACTTGCATTGATTGGAATCCTGTGCTGTGTCTCGAGGTCCGAACCTACGAGCGTCAATTCATGAAACCATGAAACCATGTTGGATATAAACCTATTTTTTTTTATATCCAACCTCATGCGGCTGTCATCGAGTGGGGAAGTGGTTTCTACATGAAAACACAATTTTTAGTATTAGTCTAAAGTGTAATGTTCAGTTTGCATAAAACCCAAATCAATTCGCCCTTCGCGTTATCGAGAATAAAATATTTAAAATGAGGCAATCAAAATGATTACAATATTCCATTGCCACCCGGACAGCACAAGAAGGCCGGATCATGGATTTAATTATGGTAATGGCTAATACCGGATTTTTTTGGTGTGCTTTCAGCGTATAAAGACATAAACAGTATGGCAGGAGTATTTATTTTCACTTTTTGGGTGCGCAGAATTAGGAGCAAACATGCGCAGAATTAGGAACATGGACAAGAGAGTGCGTAGAATTAGGCACCGTGGATAAGTTCACAAAACAAAAAATATACTCAGTTGTTAGTCGACTTATAATTCCCATATTTTTTACCAGATATTATAGACCATAGCACTACACGTTGCTGCTATCGACGTTGTTAATTTAAATCTAGTATACTTAGAATAGCGGAAGAATCATAAAAATGTCTTAACTGCGCAGAATATGGTACGTTCACGGTACCTTTGCACACATAATTTTACGAATGTTTCTTGTAGCATTTGTTCTCAGCTTTGCAATGGTAATGAAAATCGGTTGGGGGGCTCGTGGTGAAAACTGCGATTTTTTGATAAAATCCAATATGGTGACCAAATCCAATATGGCCACCAAAAGTTTTTTTACTCCATTTGACAGCCTTGTTCTTCTTCTTTACAGAGCCGGGCCATTTGTTAGTTGTTTCATGACAAATTTATGGAATATCACATGATATAGATGACAAGGTTTGCTCAAAATTCAACTTTTTTTTAAACTGTTAGGCCCCTTGGCGAACGAGGGGTCCACTATTTCGAGGTATTAAAAGTGTAATTTTCATGTTTTAACCGTTTTCAACCAACTAAGTGCAAAATTTCCAATATTTGAAGACCTCGTGTTAGTAGTGACCCCGTTTCAGCGAGAATTACTCAACCGTGATAAAGAGCAGCTTTAAGCGTGCTAGTGACAGTTATAGAAGGATAAATGTTACATTCTATAAGTCGCACATTCTTAACCCTGTAGTGCCCAAATTTTTGATAAGCTTGAAAAAATTTTAAAATGCTCATTTCGTGGCCAGAATAATGGAAAAAATATTCTCTAATTACTAAATTCAGGAATAGTTTGATTATTTATAAAAATTTGTAACCCGCCAATTGACGGGGTTGGGCACCTGAGCGCAAAAAATTTGCGAAATCAAATTTTTCGAATTAATTCGGGACATCCATTTCAGAACATCTATAACAGTGCTAGTATTTATGGAATTAGTTATAATGAGCTTGAACTGAACTGAAATTTTCGGCCATATGGCCGATTCCGGGTCCCAGACAAGTTCCTTCGAAATCCGTTCCGTGCTTGAGTCAGAAAAGAAACCCTCCCCGGGCCCGGAACCGGTCATACGGCATCTGCGAGACATGAGATGATCGCCAATCGCTATTTTGTCGTGTGTTGATGTTTTTTGACATGCGACACGACATACTTTACTGATGGTGAAATGTCCCTTTATGGGAACCGGTTCCGGATTTATAGTGTCCCCCCGGATTTGGATGGCGCGCACCATGGCTCATAGCTGCGGCAAAGTAACTGATATGTCCACAGTCGATGATATGTTTACAAAAATCAACAGATTTAAAACAAATTCTAAATATTTGGCAAACTTTAGACGAACAACAACATTAGTAGCTGCTCCCAAGTTAGGATTGCCTACACCATAATATGCTTTGAAACTGTAACCATTGAAAAACCATTAGAGTCTGATAGAACATGAAACTTAAATCCTCATTTATGTGATTTGTTTGATAAATTGGGGTTTTCATTTTTGTTGTACACATTTGTTCACTACAATATTTTATCGACTGGTAATTCACTCAATTCGTTCATTAACACAAACTAATTAAGCGGAATAGATTAAAATTTGCGGTTAAAATGGTTTATGATAGATCTCATTTTGAATAATTGTCTTGCTTATCAAGATTTTGTCGTTAAGCAGCAAAATTCGCCGGGTTTCATTGAATCTGTGTTTTGGTTATAGGGTTATGGTTTTCAAATACCATAAAATGCAAAAATGTTTTGTGATATAGCTATAAAGCGCTATATTGCAGATTGTCAGAAAGGCGCACCGAAAATTAGGTGATAAGTCCTATAAATTGCCCTTCCGTTTTAATGTCACTGCATGTTTGTGTATTTTTCAAGGCATATAAAAGAAGCTAACAAGGCCTATAACAATAATTTCTAGCTTAAACTCGAAAAAATCAATAAATACAACGGAAACAACACATTGTCAAATTACCAAAAAAAGTTGACGTTAATGCCCAACCCCGCCAATTGGCGGGGTCAGTTCCTTGATAAAAATCGACCAGTTCCTAAACTTTTTGTCGCAAATTTCCTTTTTTACCATGAAGTACAACTTATCAGCTACCCACCAATAATTTTTTTGTTCATTTATTCCAAGAAATAAGCCATTTACAACAATTTGAATTTCACTCTGCAGAGCAAAATGATTTTTTTTCTCAGTTTTCGGGCATTTTTCAAGTTTCGCACGAAATATCTGTTTCAAATTAACGTAATAAAACAAACAAATCACTCGAATAGTTAGATTAGACTATAATGAGAAGGTATCAGTGGTTACCAACATAAAACGAATAAGCATAGTAGATTTATAATTTATATTTCCTGAAGCACGCCAATTGGCAGGGTAGAGGGTTAAGATACAGTTTGATTCGCATCAGAATTCAACATCTTTTTGGGGTTTTGTAAATGCTAAAAGGAAAACTCAGTCAAATCCGCCGTGAAATCGCAACACATTTTATTTAAAAATTGAAATATACTCAAATTCTTAACTTTATGCATACATATTTTGCTAAATGTGGTAGCTAATTTGACAATTTGCAAGAAATTGGAAATTTTAACTCAATGTGAGGTGCGCGCTTACGGTACCATAATTATTTCAATCGGCCTCACTGTGCGTCACTGTACCGTAGTTCAATGCATGGAAAAAAATAATATAAAGCAAATTATCAACAGACAGCACAGACTTCACAGCAAAATACGTCAACTCAGCAGATGGCAATCCACAGACAAGGGCAGCAACTATGGTCACCTCAAGCCGCTACACGGCTTAAGGTGTACCCACATGTATACAGGCACATACTCATATGTAATGTCGATTAAGCATTTTTTGTCGCATTAATTTGAAGCAACTGCAAGCATAAACGTTATTCAATTTTCAACTGCAATTATAAGAGGTTGGTCAGCTTTAAATTAATTTTAACTTCCTCTAAGCTACAACTTACATATAAAATTGTTTGAGATAGCGAGTTGTTACACAGAAGGAACGGTACGTAAGTGAAATATCCATTTAGTTTCAAATTAAAAAGTGCATACCGAACTGGTTAAATTTCAGATGTTACCATTATCACCGATGGCGGACAGTGCACAACTCAGACCGGCACCATTTCACGCCACTTTCGTCTTGATGGAAAGGATCAGAGCATGATATATTCACTTACTTTCGGAGCTGTCGGAAAGTTTATGATCATAAATAACCGGTAGGATTTGGCGGGCAAAGTGTCGTGTGCCTGCGCTGGCTGTCGAGAAAGGTCAAGCAGAAGGGAACGCAGATTGCGATAGCTTCGAAGCATTACGATGGAAGAATGTTGATAAATCGTTTCTAGGTGGTCAATGACGAGTGGATTTTTCATCTGGCGAGTTACCATGTGTCCCCATTTGTCAAAGCCGACGAACGAGGAGGAGGCGTGTGGCTTCATCGTATCCATTGTTGTCCATGCCTTGCCAGGAGCCGTAACGTGAAGGAAGCAAACTAACTCAATTTAGAGCGGAATAACAAAATGCTATAAATTTCACCAGCTCCTACCCACCTTTGGGGTTCGAGATTTGCCATTGTAAAGCCAGCGAAAGGAACTCTAGTTTTCCATTTCGTTACACCTGAGCAATACACACTGCGCGCTGGTGCACAAGTCGAAATCAGTTTCTCCAAATCTAATTTCACCGGGGTCCGATATGCATGAGAGTGTACCGTTTTCCGACGTTTATCCTATTTCCGGGTAATGTTATTATACTGTGCATGTTCTCTATTCGATTTTCGCTTTCGAATATCGACTGGGTATTGAGATAACGCCGAAACAATTGCCGTACAATCTGATTGGGATCTCCCTTTGGTTTGGAGTGAAACAATTTAATTTGCGAAGTTTTTGATGGACTCGAACATGTCCCAGATAAATATATCGAATACACATGCAGTGAATATCAATTCCCAACACAGCCGAACACTTGAAAACTTTCTAGAGCACAAGAAATCAAACAGGCTGCCGTGCCGAGCTTCTCTCAAAGTCGTGCTCAAGAGAGTCCTGTTCAGCCGGCTACGGATGCATGCGACGATGACGGTTCGGTCTTAGAAACATTCCACAGCCACAGGACAACATTGCTTGCCGTCGTTCGGTGGCCGGAAGCTTCTTAGGGAAATATATATTCCCTGAAGATAAACTATTCCAAAAGCACGTTCGTAAACGTGCAACTTACCGACGCGGTGGCATTTTCCTGCTGCTGTTCGCCGAAAAAGCATTGGACAACAAACAGCACTTACCTCTGAAGTACACTGTTAGTACAAGTGTACACGGAAGAGAGTGGCAACCGAAGGAGTGGGCTTGTTTTACTTCCCATTAGAATTGGTATCAGTGAAAACTATGACAGTTGCACAATGTATGCTGGTGATTACATCGCCCATGTGAAAATTTGATGTGTTTTTGGTGCAGTATCGCTACATAATTTTGGTTTTTGAACTTTTTCTTGAATATTAAAATTAAATAGAGTGAATTATCATTAATTTTAGTTAATGCACTCGGCATTAGACTTTTTTACAAAAAATAATGACTCCTACATCGTTCAAGCGGTTGACAGCTTCTAACCCCGGTAGTGATTTCGATGCAGCAACGATTTTCCGAAAGTTTCCCCAACAATAAATTATTTTGACCACAATGAGTTGCGAAAATCCATATAATGGAGTTTTTTTAGTCTGCCACCCGTCCTCAATAAGACATTTATTTTCGGTACTCATTTCCGCCTTGAAGTTAGCCAGCTGGAAAAGATAGGTAGTCCTTGCCGCACCCAATGAGCGTCATTGTACTTTAGCTTTCTCCTCCCTTTCTCGACCGGAAAGCAATTTCCACTTACTTAACGGCCTACTTCGTTTGTACGCTAAATTCTAATGAGCCCCAAAAGAGCGTAGAAAATAAAACTCACTTTTGTGCGGTAACAACAAGGATTAGTTACACCCTTTCGGGGGCTAGAGTTTGCAGGGTAGAGCAAAAGCATGGGTGATTAGAAGTGAGTAGTTAATGAATGTTCGTAAACGTGTCTTATTCTTATTTCTTATGAAAGAAAAAAAATGTTCTTGAAATGACAAGCCGATTACATGTGATTGTCATTTGCTGACACGATTTCGCATTTATCATTCACAAAATGAGGGGTATAACTCTACTCAGTTGGTTACCCATTTTCTGCAGTACTCGTAACAATACAAATAATAATAGGTACACACCATACTAATTACTGATTAAACTATTACAAAAATTGTACAAAAATTAAAAAATGTACAAAACTAAGTAATTACAAAAAAGGTGCTTCAAAAAAATTCAATTCATTTTTAGAGAAAAATATATTTTCTCACTGCGACAATATGTATATCAAAATCTTAAACTACCTGGTATCGCCATGAACTGTGACACACACCTGGTTAACGTTGTTATCAGCGTTATCTGTCAAATAAAAAGCATACCCCTCGAACAAACGCAATCCACAATGTACTACGCGCTTTGCTTATCAGTATAATTTAGCTGTTAGGGTTTTTTTTCAGTTTACAGTTACCTGTTCATCACTTCGCATGTACACCGTTTTCAAGTTGAATAATCAGAAAATCATACGAAATGGATAGATTTGTTAATTCTTCAACCAGGAGTAGGACAATTGCCAGTCCTTCGAGATCTACGAATCGGCAAATCGCAGCTAGTGGATCCATTAGATACCAAGCACGAGCTTTATCGGAGCATACCGGACTGGCGCCTCGATCAACAAAAGGCACATTTGGTTTCAATACAACCAATGAGTCAGTACGGCGTAACGGTGCTATTTTTAACAATCCTACATCCAACTTCGGCTCGATAAGGTTAGTTATATATATATCTGATTGACAATTTATATCTGTTCATACTTTATGTCATCAACACCTTAAATTTTCTGTAGGCCATAGTCTACGTTCAAAATTACGTCGAAAAATTACATAACTCCTAATCATGATTTTAGTGAATTTATTTAAAATGTTCCCTGTACGAGTCTGACGGACATGACTAAGAGTCACTTATTGCGTATCGACTTTTGATGGACAATTTTAGTTCAGTTGAGATATAATGAAAAAAGCCCCCAATGTTTGTCCTTACCTATGTTTCAAAGTGGTAATAAGCGGAGGACTGGGAAAAATGTACAAGTATTGTTCGAAAAATAGTTTGAGTTTTTAGTTATTACCTATTAAAGTACATACAATAGCAAATCATTACCGACGAGTTTATGTCAAGTTTTTCCAGACGAAACCGAAAGCCGGTTGTTCAAGTACTTGAGGGAAATTGGTTAATAAAACGTGTTTTGAGGTAGAGGGTAAGAAATCGAATGAAAAATTAGAAGGGTCTGTGTCCGAAACCGAAACCGAACCGAAGACGACGAAACCGAAAACCGGTTGTTCAAGTACTTGAGGGAAATTGGTTAATAAAACGTGTTTTGAGGTAGAGGGTAAGAAATCGAATGAAAAATTAGAAGGGTCTGTGTCTTAAGACATAAAAGTAGGCTTAGCGTAAGATTACAAATGTAAGTCCCTCCCCTTAACATTGGTACTACGGATCTTTCTACAGATTTCGTATTAAGATACCAAATTTGAACATTATTAGGTCAAAGTGTATGCTACAATTTGATATGATACAACAATCTATAAATTCCACTCTTTAAACATTTTTAAATGACGGTATACAATTCGCGTTGCGTCAAATCTGCATTCGTGACTCAAGATGGTCTAAATTTTAGTGTTCTATTTATCATCTACTTTTGATAGATTTAATACATGCTCTGTTTCGATATATTTTCTGTCAAGTTTTCAATCAAGCTGTATACCATGCATTTTTAGTGACTAGACTTGAAATAGCGATATAGATATGCGTTGCTTTCAACAGCAGTTCAAACCCCACCTCAGACGAAAATTTGTTCTACACTTTGAAGCTTGAAATTTCTGCTACCAATTGCTTAGAGCACAGGAAAATTTACGGAATTAGTTGTACGATCCTCGTTGTCGTCGTCAGTAGCATAGACCTCGTGCTGTTTCAACTAGTCGACTGCATGCAACTCAATCTTGGGTTACTCGTCGCCGATTTTCCAGGCGTTTCAGAAGGCGCAAATCGCAAGACCAAGTTGAGTCATCTCGCACATAGAGCCCCTCTGTTCTGGGTGCCCTTGGGGCTGTTAAATAGAAACTTATTCCTTATGACTGTCCGGTCCACCGTAGTTTACCGTTACCAGATGTCCGATGGTAATCTCCCCAAGTTGTGTCTGCTACTCGTGACTCATATACACGCAAATTTAGTTTTACGTCCACTATTATGGGATGTAAGAACAATCGGTCGAAAAATGGGTGGACGTTAATTCAAATTTTTAGACGTAAAACGAGACGACAGTAATTCAAATTCCGTATGTATAAATATTGACGCAAAAGGAAATCACGTAAAATAAATGGACGTACAAAGAGATTCTAGTGTACCTCCGCCACTCTTCGCTTCCAGCTTTTGCTCCATGAAATATTGTCCGCAAGTGCGGGCTGTCCTCCCTGAGTATTTTCAAATCCATAAAAACTACCGGTCTAATAAGGGCTATGTACTTTGTCAGCGTTTGCGAAGGGCAAAGTAGACTCGATTTCCTGCTTGAATGCGCCGCAGGATCTCCTTATTTGTGTTGACCGCAGCCACCAGCGATCCCAACGATTACCGTCCACGAAAAGTGCACGTTCGTCTTTTTTAGCCTCTACCAATTTGGTCTGCTACGCATTTACTTTTAGCCCAATCCTACTAGTCTCCGCTTTCAGTCTAGTGCAGATGGCCTCCGTCGCGCGTTTCGCCGAATATCATTTTACGAAAAACCTTAAGCGGAATGTACCATTTCACGGAAAAATTTTTTGTGGGAAGTACCATTTCGCGATCCTCTTCTTACTCGCTGTCGCTCGTTCCAGGAAACCCAGGCTTGTTGAAAACAAGTAACCCTGAAAAGTAGTGATTTCTGCGGGGAGTTACCTCCCCCCAGTGGGCGGCACTTCCGACGGCGGGTCGCCGGCAACACTCGCGGCCGTCTCATCCTGACTGATCTAGTGTTACTATAGATAGTTTTTGTGATCTTGTTATTGACTAATGTTTTATGGAAGAGTCTCGAATTTCTCGAGTTCGATTAGTTTTTGAGTTTCGCAAAAATTTCTGTTTTATTTGTATGAGAGTCCATATCCCCCTACCACAGGGGTGAGAGGTCTCTAACTATTATAAAATAAAATCAAGACTCCAAAATCTCCCACATGCCAAATTTGGTTCCATTTGCTTGATTAGTTCTCAAGTTATAGGGAAATTTGAATTTCATTTGTATGGGAGCCTCCCCTCCTAAATAGGGGAGGGGTCTTAATTCATCATAGAGAAAATTTCTGCCCTCTAAAAGCCCCACATGCCAAGTTTGGTTCCATTTGCTTGATTAGAACTCAAATTATAAGGAAATTTATATCTCATTTGTATGGGAGCCCCCCTCCTAAAAAGGTAAGGAGTCCTAATTCATCATAGAAAAAATGGTTGCCTCCAAAAACACCCACATACCAAATATGGTTCCATTTGCTTGATTAGTTTCACATAAATAAATAAATAAGTGTTAAAGTTTGAATAACTTTGGAATGAATCGTCAGATTTTGAATAAGTTGGTCTCGTTTAATAGATCTGAATAGTAATTTTCAAATAATAATAAATCGTAGAATGTTTCTCATTGAAATAATGCTTACATATAACAAAAATATGTTTTAAATACTCTTTTTCCACATTTCTGTTAAATCAATAGTTAAGATCCCTCGTTCACTGATCTAGATATTATGGCTATCTTGAGGTAACTTGAAAATCAATAGTTTTCTGTGGACTATATTGTTAGTCAACTTCCGGTAGATATAGTATAAATACAATTGTAAACCTAGAGTAAGTTTCTTTCCTTGTTTGGACATCAAGTAATAAAGATTATATAGAACAGTCGTGTGTATTCAATCCTGAAGACGTCCGTCCGCCATCTCGTTCCTGGAAGGTATTTAACAATTTCTTTATGTAACTTTCAAACCACAAGCCCAATCATCATGAAATTTGGATGTTAGGAGTTTGGAAGGTTTCCCTTTCATATGCAATTAATTTCGTTCAAATCGGTTGAGAGACTTATGAGAAAATTGAGTCGCGTATTTTTCATATTTTTATACCTAACTTTTAGACTAAAAGTCCGTTCACACACATATACACACACAAACACACGTCACACATACACACAAACAGAAAATGCTCAGCTTTTGAAACTGAGTCGAATGGTACCTGACATTCGGTCCGCAGGACCTTCTTTCCATTTTCGGTTTGCCGAGTGATTTCTATACTTTTATACTATATATTTATATAGTAGAAAGGCACAAAGATGTACAATAATAAGTAAATGCAAATAAAATGCTTTAAAAAAATTCCATTCATTTTTAAAGAAAAATGTATTTCCTGACTGCGGCAAGGCCTCAAAATTTTACACTATGTAGTATCGCGACGGGCTAGGGCACAAACTTGGTTAACGCTGCTATCTGTCGCGTAAAAAACCTACCCCTCGAACAAACGAAATCCACATTGTACTATGTGCTTAGAGGCCCAAACAGAATGCTGCGTCAACGAATCCGTCAGCGTCAATTTCACAGTAAACAAAAGGGAAAACTGTCAGAATAACGGTGACGGACGCGTTGACGCAGCATTCTGTTTGGCCCTTAACTTATCAGTACGGTTTAATTGTCATGCTGTTTTTTTTTTCAATTTACAGTTTTCGTTTCAACACAACGCACGTACGCAGGTCTTACGTTGCATAATAAAAAAACCGTAGAAAATGGAAAGATCGTTTAATTCTTTAATCAGGAAATGTGAAGAAGAAATTACTTTGGCCGATCTTATTGCCAGTATTCAAGTTTTCACATCAAGGTAGGTTAGTTATATATAACTAAAATGCACAATTGATTTGAAAATATTGTTGATTAACAATTTATATTTGTATATAATTAAAGGGTAAACGAATACATGCAGAACTCTTAATTTTTGTGTTTCTGTATGGTACACAAAACTACCAAAGTGATTCGGTATTCTTTTTAAAAACTTACAACACAATGTACACCTAGACTGCTGCGCGATGAAAGAGGATTAGCACCTCACGCGCAAGCGGTTTTATTGCTAAATATGCTTACATAGCTAAATTATCCTACCTGCACCTTTATTGGTGCAAACATGTGGCGTGATATGCCACGTTATCACGATACGCCAACATAACGTACATTCGTCTTTTTCGTTTTTGTATGCACTAGTGCAGATATGAGTGAACTGGTCATTCGTTTTTTTGTGTGTATTACTTGATATCATACGATGTTGAATCATTTAAGATTCTTCTAATTTGAAATTACTCGACTATGCGCAGACGGTTACAAATGAAGCTTCCTGAATTTTGTAGTTTTTTATTTAGTTTCTGATTCATGTAATGTAATTCGTTTCTGTTTGCGCGTAGTTGAGTAATTCGTGGGCAGAATTAGGGTATTTTTATAACAAAAGTTTTACAGCTCCTAAACAAGCAAAGATAGAGGTATACTACATTCGGCAAAGTTGTATATTTTTACTATTTGTACAACTTTATGAAACATGAAACAGTCATACAACAACTACAAAAAAAGCTAAAATAGAAAAACTGATTTTGACGATTCACATTTAAGAAATAGGATTTTTCTATCTTCGCTGAAGAGATAGAAGGTTACGGTCTTCTGCAAAATTTCTTGTAATAATATGCTCTAAAACTTTACAGAACTCATCAATATGTTATATTGAAGCTGAAGAAAAATAATTTTTTTATTTCACTTTTAGGGGGATTATTCAAAATTTTAATTTGACCAGACGATAGAACTTTTAATTTCCAGAAACTCTCCCAAAGGTTCCATAAACCTAAAATCAAGTTTTCCTACTCAAAACTCTAATGCACACATATTTTTGGTTTTGGACAACTGTGAAGCCCCACGGGAATATGTTCCGGAATGGCCATGACGTGGCAAAATCATCAGACAGAATTAAAACAATGAAAAATTACCTTCTGGAGTGTTTTCATGAATTTAGACACCCATATTGCCAGTGTTGCAAACCAAACAGTTTTATGGCCACAGGAGGTCCCACGGGAACTTGTCGCAGAATGGCCATTCCTAGGATATATCATTATGTTGTTTTAAAACAATGAAGAATGACCTTTCGGAGTAATTTGAAGAACTTTGGACACCCATATTACTATAATTACATCCAAAAATATAAAAAGTGTTTTAATTCCGGAACACATCCTCGGAATACCGGATTTCCGGGAACAAGATGAACCATTTCCGGCTCTAATGTAACCTCACTGGAAGTGGATAAGTTCCTGAATCTTTAGGTGGTAAAAGTGTCCGAGAGTTACTGGTGAACCGTTGGACAACAGCGGGCTGAATATGGAAAAATACTCACTTTTCAATTGAGTGGGTCAGAAGGAAAGGGGTGTAAGTGACAAAAAGTAAATTTCGAGAAAATCAGCTCCAAAGTTAACATCATCTAGAAAATTCGTCAGGTCAAATAATACAAAACTAATGACGCACTATGGTTGTGTTAACATTTCTTTAATAAAATCTATTGAAATCTTAGAAAAGCACTTTGATTTTCGGATTTTATAAGAAATTTTTGAAAATGTTATTTGCACTTACACCCCTTTCCTTCCAAGTTATGCACTTGTATCCCTTTCATTCCAAGCGATTATAAGGAATTACTACTTAGAGTGAAAAAGGTGCAAGTGCATATCTTGGAATCATATTACAATCTTCTTCAATGAAAGGTTGGTAAGCGGGCAGGCGGTAGCAGTTCAGGATTTTCTCGCTACGTGGTGCTAGTGCATATGTAATATTCTAGTATAGTCTGTATCTTACGCTATTGACTATTTAGAAAGTTGCAATCTTCGGGAAGGTTGTTCAAATGACTGTCATCTCGGAGATGGCACTGAAAATAGTTCAGAATATTCTCAACGTGCGGCGCTAGTGTATATGCGAGCTCGTTTTATTTGCTATAGCTTATAATCCATGTAACCTCTGTAAACAGTTATTAAAAACAATGTTTATTCGAGAGCTTCTCAAATTAATGCTAATGGTCGGTTTTACACTGGATGTCAGTCACTCTTTATATAAATTTCTACTATATGCTATGCCTACTACATCTGCTACAGTTCGGCCATTCTGACAAATTACATCGTCCTCGATGTACATTAAATATCATTATACGTTAATATCCAACAGTTTGTCCTGCCATACAGGAAGCTCCAGAATTCGCCATCCTATTCGGGAAATCACACTCAACTGCTCCAACAGTTGTGTTGATTCCACGACTTGCTGCTCCAACAGCTCTTCTGACTGCTCCAACAGTCATACCAGTAGTCGCACCAACGGCTCTGGTTTCATCACAAAAAAATAGTCTCCGTAGTTTTAATTCATTAACGACGGATTTAACTGCTCCAACAGTTGTGGCGATTCCACTAGTTGCTGCTCCAACAGCGCTAGTCTCGCTTTTGATAGCTCCAAGAGTCGCACCAACGGCTTTGATTTTTTTATAAAAACTTTTGTTTGTATGTTTAAACTTGTAATTTTGCCCCGAAGTCCCCTCAAATCCACTAGGGTACTTAAGCCAATAGTTGTGGTAGTACCAATAGTTGCGCTACTATGCATTATTAATGCATATTTTCGTCACCGTAGCATTTTAGATAAAAGAATTACATTCATTATATAAAACAGTTTTTTAGAAGTATTGGTAGTTAGACTACACAATTTAAAATTAAAGCATTATTTGCTAAAATGCCAATTTTCCAAAATCCAACGCGCAGTTGGAGCGCGCAACTATAGGTGCTCATTTATAGTTTTGCTACCATGTTTTTTCACTTAGCAACCTAGCAATGTACATGGAATACCACAATTAAAGGAACATTACAATTAAGGAAACATGAGCGCAACTGTTGGTACAATATAATTGAATCGGAAAATTCATTTTTTCTTTATAAAGCTTCTCGTACAACGAAAGCAATTGTCTTGCCTTGTGGCAAATACCTTGTATTTGATACATTTATATCCCACAAACATTAATTGAATCATATACCTCAATAAACAAGCAAAATGTAGTTATATTGTGCTTAGTAGCGCAACTAATGGATCATCTACCCTAGTGTTGCTTTTAAGATGACGTCGCAGGCAAAATTTTCGTAGCATTCGCTCAAAAGTTTACATTATTTTGAGTTTGAAGTCTGTCCAATCATTAACCGCTTTTTCTACTTCTTTGAACTACAATTTTGAAGAACTTCTCTGTTTTCCCTATTATAAATTGCTTGCATTCGTTTGACTTTCATAAATTTGTCCTGATTAACTTCGCAATTCTATTCGTCATTTCATTGTAACTAACTGCACCAGTTTCGCTTCTTACTGCTCCAATAGTTCTACCAGCAGTCGAACAAACGGTCCTAGTTTCGTTACAAAAACGAGTGCTTGAGTTCCATGCTGACGGCCTAGCTCCGAATCTAAAATTTCCTCGAAGAATCTCTTTCCAGTAATCCTTCGGTTCTAGAAATTTTTTCGATCGTTCGGGGCGTTCACAAGGTATCATCCCACTTCTGATAATTGTAAACAGTTATTAAAAACAATGTTTATTCGAGAGCTTCTCAAATTAATGCTAATGGTCGGTTTTACACTGGATGTCAGTCACTCTTTATTTAAATTTCTACTATATGCTATGCCTACTACATCTGCTATACCTCAGATATTACTTTCTTACGGAAAGTTGTTAAGTAATAGCAACCTTGCAGATGGTATCGAAAATAGTGCAGAATTGTCTCACTACGTGGCGTTACTGTATATGTAGTATTACTGTATAGACTGTAACTTACACTACTGATTACTTAGAAAGGAATGGTCTTCGAGAAGGTTATACAAGTGACTGTCACCTTCAAGATGGTATGGACAATAGTTCAGAATTTTCTCATCGGTCGACTCTAGCGTATATTCGTATACTTTATATATCATGATACGAGTAACCAAAAGTATTACTTTCTTCGGGAAAATTGTTTGAGTAATAGCAGCTCGGCCGATAGTATGTAAAATTGTTTTACTTGATTAAAAAAATCACATTGCGTCACTTGTGTTTAAAGAAAACCGAGCCCTAAGTTCAAGTTTCCTAGGTTTCATCAATTACCGAAAACCGTTCTTTGAATAACGAACAAATTCTCATATGAAGATGCAAAAGATGTTACTAAAACTGTTTCATTTTATTAAACCTATGGTCTTATACATTTTGACACTTGACCGAATACATTTACTTGGAGCTGGAATATTTGTTGGCTGCTTTGGTACCTTCCGAGACGACCAACTTCTTAACCATCAGCAAAAAGCGAACAAAAGCACGAGAGGTGATCGGTTAAAATTATTTGATAAGAAGCGAACAATTAGATCAATCTAAATTAAATAGAATTAAAATTCCTTAAATCTTCATGAACATATGTTTCGTTCTTAAAAGAGCGGTTTTTCGACGTGATATGTTGGAAATTGAAGCCTTCTTTTCCGTCTTCTTGGGCATCAACAAAACAGCTTGGATGTTCGGAAAGACATTTCTCTGAGCAGTAGTGACACGGGACAGCAATTTGTTCAACTCTTCGTTGTTACGGATGGCCAGCTGCAAGTGACGATAATTCTGATCGTTTCGTTATCGGTCGCGAGCAGCATATTTCCTGCCAATTCCAGAACTTCAGCAGTCAGATATTCCTCCACGGCAGCGAAACGAGTGCTCCAGCTCCAACACCTCGCTTGGTGAATTTGCATGTCTTCGTTGCCTTATCCGTGGGAAGCAGCAACAGCTGAAGCTCCACAATTTTCGATCGGATTCTATAGGGCGTAAATTAAATGCAATCATAAGGAAGCTTAACCCATAGCTTATATCGTATATATTTCTGTCATCCGTGCTAGGGAAGCACTGACGAAGGAACGCAAAAATATGAAAATAATTCAATTTTTCAATGACGCGCATTGAAAATCAATAATTTTCTGTATTTTCAATATGCTCAATCGATTTTCCGATCAATTGAAGTAAATATCTTTAAAATCTATTGAAAATTGACTGAATTATAAGTCGAAGCGTGAAAACGCGTTTCTACTTTGATGACGTCATTTCCAACAACCAATCATGAAACGAGAATTCTGGTAAAACATAGGTTCATTATTTTAAATTTTTCAATAGTTCAACATCAAGAATTCATACTTTTCTTCATTTGGGTTAATTCTTAGAAGATTTTCCGATCTATTGGTGTAAGAATATTGAAAATCGATCGGAAACCGCTGAGCTATTAGCGCTCAAAACCTATCATTTTTCGTTACGTTCGCTCGCATTTTTCAATTTTTTGGAATGACACCCTATCTCAAAACTTGCCTTAAGACGTAGTCCTACGTCAAAATAATTGATGAAATCTATTCAAGAAAACACTATTGCATGACAATCATAGTGCTTGTCAGTGAGACCAAACCTAAAATATGAAATTATTTACTACAGCATAAATATGCGTAATTTTTTAACGGGTGTATCTTCGGAGCAGTTTATTAATATTTTTTTACATTTTCTTACACTATTACAGTGACCGTTAATCCGCCTATAAGGGTGATACAAATTTTTGTTGTTTTAAAATGCTTTGAAATATAGTGTCTTCACAAAAATTGTAGAACACACTAAAATAAGCAACTTTATAACATACAGTAACTAACTATCTCTTACCAGTAGCGAAATTTAACGATTTGTTTAACGAAACCACTTTAAAATTTTTCTATTGCTTTCAAATATTCTACTTAGTTATTTAGTAGGTCAAAATGCACTCTGAAGATTGTTTATCGCAAGAATACATATGGATAGCAGTAAGTAGCGCGTTAACAAAGCGTTGCGTTAGCACAGCGTTAACAAAGAGACAAGAATGTCAAGAATAAAATATAGGTACATAGTAGAATTAAGTTGGATTAGTTTTCTTTTTATTTAATTTTCAGGTTTCGTATTCTACTAAGACGCTCCAAAAACTTCAGCAATTTTTTATTCGACTGCTATGATTGGAATTGGAATGTGATAATGTGAAAATAGTTTCTAAACCTAATATTTTCATATTTATCTGGGTATACGCATATGAAAATAAAAAGGTTCGACAAAACGGGTCTTTCCTTTTAAAAAGGAGGTGGGGAGTACCAATCCGCGTCAAATTTAGGACTTTTGCTTTCTGACCTAAAACGAACAATCTGTCAAAATTTGGTTCAATCCGTGAAGGTCGATTACACGGTCATCGAATACTTTGCATGAATTGACCCCAACATAATTTTTAGATTTCACATTTGCAACAACTAGAGAACGGTTGGGCCTGAGAAACAGTTTATATAAGAATTTAGTTCAAAATGATGCGTATAGGATTTGATTTTGCTAGTTTTACAAACAAAATTCAGAAATACCCAAGCAACAATGTGAGTTTTATTGTACTCTTATGGTGGTCTTCAAGACTAATTTTGGTCTTAAATGCCATCACAAGAGTGTAATAAAACCCAAATTGTTACTTGGGTAGTGTCCATAAGTAACTCTTTACCAGATTTTAGGGCATAATTTAAACGACCTTTAAAAAAATAAGACAAATAGAGGGCGAAATTTTGAGAAAATTTGCAGATTAAGATATAGTATAGATAAAACATTATAGTGAACAAATGTTACTACAAAAATGAAAAACCCAATTTATCAAACAAGTCATATATATGAGGATTTAAGTTTCATATTCTATCAGACTCTAAAGGTTTTTCAAAGGTTACAGTTTCAAAGCATATTATGGTGTAGGCAATCCTGACTTGGGAGCAGCTACTAATATTGTTGTTCGCCTTTCTAAAAATTTTCGATTATTATTATACGGCAGTACCATTGATTTTATATCTCCACTCGAGAGGGACGAGAGGAATATACGACTGGGAACTATTCGGAGTCATAGAATCCCCAAAAGCAAACTGCTTACCGATAAGGACATCAATAGGCAAGATCGTGGTGATTCTGCTGAATTCATTGCCAAATTTGAAAATACAACTGTTTCTGTGTCTGTTTGGAAGGATTTGCTTTCCACGGGCACTATAGACAACGATGAACTGGAAGTGGTTGATGAGTTCATATATTTGGGATCTCTGGTCACCGCCGAATATATTACGGGTAAAGAGATTCAATGACGCATTCAAGCTGGAAGTCAAGTCTAGTTTTCCTCCGCAAGACGCTTCGATTAACCCCTCTAGGGTCTACTTCATTTTTAGCACTGCAAAATTCACTAAAATGGCCGTAACTTTTTTATCTTTCAATATTTTTTTACCAAATTTGGAAATTTTTCCGGAAATATTTTCTATTTTCATAATATCTATAGATAATAGCCATATGTCATACGGTCCCGGAGTTATTCCGGAGGTCCTTGGGCGACCGTGACTTGGTTTTTTTAGATAAAGTTGCCAAATATTTTAAACTTGTTTGAAATCTGTTGATTTTTGTAAACATATCATCGACTGTGGACATATCAGTTACTTTGCCGCAGTTATGAGCCATGGTGCGCGCCATCCGAATCCGGGGGGACATTATAAATCCGGAACCGGTTCCCATAAAGGGACATTTCAGCATCAGTAAATTATGCCGTGTCGCATATCAAAAAACATCAGCACTCGACAAAATAGCGATTGGCGATCATCTCATGTCTCACAGAAGTCATACGACCGGTTCCAGGCCCGGGAAGGGTTTCTTTTCTGATTCAAGCACGGAACGGATTTCGAAGGAACTTGTCCGGGACCTGGAATCGCCATATGGTCAAAAATTTCAGTTGAAGCTCATTATAACTAGTTCCATAAATACTAGCACTGTTATAGATGTTCTAAAATCGATATCCCGAATTAAATCGAAAAATTTGATTTTGCAACTTTTTTGCGCCCAGGTGCCCAACCCCGCCAACTGGCGGGTTACGAATTTTTATAAATAATCAAACTATTCCTGAACTTAGTAATTAAAGAATATTTATTCCATTATTCTGGCCACGAAATGAGCATTTTAAAAAATTTTCAAGCAAATCAAAAATTTGGGCACTAGAGGGTTAATGGAAAATGAATCCTTGAGTGGTATCCAACATAACAGCAAAACTTCATTCCAATCAAAAATAATGTTTTAGTTGGGAATGCCCATATTAATTGACACACAAGATGGTATAATAAAGGTTCCTTTCACCACTTGGTGGATTAAATCGGGTTTTTGATTATGCTGAAAACAGGGGGCTGATATGACGTCACATTTTCGTTGCTCACATGAAAAAGGCGCAAAAAACGCAAAGCGATTTCGCAAAACGAATTTAACTAATCATTTTCACAGTTTTATGTATTTCGCATCAATTTCCTGCCTGGCATTGGCTATGTGATGCTAAAACCTTGGCTAAAATCAAATTAAAACTAACAAAATTTAACAATTTACACTTCCGACTCGGCTGTCAGCTTGAGCCCATCTATGAAGGTGTCAGCTTGGGCCCGCTCTATGTTGGCTACGTTTTTTTTGTACAGGTTGGTATTGGAAGCGTCATTCCCGTGGCTGAAAACGTCGTCTACGTATCTCCACCATCTTTTTGGGAGTACCTGGTTTTGTTTCAGATTGCTTTCAAGGTTAGCCAAGAATATTTCGCACAGGAGCGGTGATAATGGATTTCCCATCCGTGCACCTTTCAACTATTTGTAGTAATTGTCTCTGTATGTGAAGTAATTCTCCTCCATACACAAACGTGTCAGCTTTAAGTATCCCCCCACCTTTTTTCTCCATGCGTTGTCCTTATGCTGTTTAAATAGCCTTTGGTACAGGAGAGGAGTACAGAAGAACGGAGTATGGAGGCGGAGGATGAACCATGAACTCGCACAGCTCTATGGCGAACACAGTATCTAAAAGGTGGCTAAAGCTGGACGGATACAATGGACAGGGCATGGTGCAAGAATGCCGGACAACTACCCTAACCAGACGACCAGGAGCGCAGCGAGCAAGATGGTTAGACCAGGTGGAGCGAGATCTGGCGGAGAGTACTCGGTGTCCGAGGAATTGGAGAGCGATAGCCTTCAACCGAGTTACATGGAGAAACTTTGTTCAAAAGGCTTTGTCTTAGGACGGCAAGCCACTTAAGTAAGTAGGTGAAGTAAGTAAGTTTTAAAAACGGATAGCTTACCTTTTTAACCGAACGGTTTCCGGAAATATGTTTCCTATCAACAGGGTGATGTTCAACTGTGTTGTGTTGTGTCCCGTTCACTAAATATAGTGTCTCATAACATCTAAATTTATTAGATATTTATTCTTCTAGGCCGGATAAAATTTTGGAAACTTGTATTGAATCTGCAGAAAAAAGTGACTTGTGGAAAAATGCATCTTCAAATATCGCTAATGGTTATGCAACATTATTGAATGACTTGGAGGCGCTAAGAAATGTTGTAGAGCGTTCTATTGACAGGTATCAGATATCAGCATTTGTTGCTCAATCATGCAACACGTTCCTCAAAATTATGTGGAAGACTTGTCCCTTGCCCATTTTGCCCATGCTTTCATAAACAGTGAACTCTCGGAAAAGTTAACTCTTTGAAAAGTTGATTGTTCGGAAAAGTTAAGCGGATATTTTTTTCCTGTATGGATTCATCACTGCGACGAGTATCGATAACCTGCACTTTATGTTTGTGCTATAATCGCTACTGAATGAGCGATATGCTTATTAAATTTTATACGTGCTTGTGTCTAGTGGGGTTTACTCTTCCTTCAATGCTAACTCTACTTGACCCACCCACCACCAGTACTCCTCAATGCCAATAGAATTATAGTCATCTGTGGCTAGGCTTACCAGTACATTTAACTATAAGAGTGACCTTTTGCACTATCAAGAGTGCTTTATGGGGGCTATGCAGAAGTCAGCATGAAGGAAGGGTAATGACGGGTCTCAGAGTAAACCCATACTAAAGTCACTTGACATCGAATGGCCTGATCCTACTAAGATTCGAACCCATGACCACTCGCTTTTCAAAGCAGGCTAAGCAGAACGCGGTTCGAGGTACGATGATGGTCTAACAAACCAGTCGTCGTATGTGTCGAATCTCGACTAGGCGGTGCTTGCTAGATAGAGCCAATAGGATCGTTGCACTGGCCCCGTAATTTGCCTGTACTCTAACAGCCGGCTGCGAAGTCTGTCGATAAAGAAGGCGAATGTCTAAAGACGGTATAAACCCATGGCTTAGCTTTGCTTTGCAACACTCTAAAAACTTAATATTTTCCTTAACTTTTCGAAAAACAAGAGTTTTTGAGCTGTCTAATCGTTCATTCAAACACATGTGTTTTTCCTCTATGATTATTTTTCATTTTTCGGTTTATTGTCACCTTTCCACCGTTTCATACAGAATTGCACCATAGCAGGTATTAAGTTAAATCCTTGTAGTGGACAGTTGGCACTATAGTTCGACACGAGCATATAGTTATGTCAGGATTTTGATAACATGCTGAAAACGCGCAAACTCAGATCGCATTTAGATAAAAAAGAAGGGACAGAAAATATGCGCGAATCTTATTAAAACGTTTGTATTTATATGTCGAAGATCATTAAACAATAATTTATAACGATCTTGCTACATTCACCCTTTCATTCCAACTTACAGCTTACACATACATTAAAATGTGTGTCCCACATTCGCAAATCTATTTTCGCTTTTGTCTTTATCATTTTTTTAGGACTACTCAGAAAAGTTAATGATACGGCAAGTTTAATTGATCCAGTCCCCAATGGATTAACATTTCCGAGAGTCCACTGTACCAGAAGAGGACGAGAAGGAGAACAGGGAATAAGAAGGGAGTGTTGGTCGATCTACACGCTAAGAAAATAACATGATTTATAGTACGAGAACGAGTGCTTCTTTTACAAAATCTTTTGTTGTTTTCTCACGAAGTAGATTTGTAAAATCAATGCTAAATATTTCGTGTATATAAACGAAGGTGTGTTCGTACCAATCATTGTATTATAAAAATTGTTTCGTGCAATATGCGATTGTTGAAAGATACAATGGTCTCTCGGAAAAATTAATCGATTGGGAATTAGGTCGTTAAACTTTCTGAACTATTAACTTTAGTAGTCCTAAAAGTCATACAAAATTATAAATACAAAAGTGAAAAATAGATTCACGGATACAATGGAAGGAATTATGTAGCAAGATTTTTATAAAATAATACTATTTCTTTTCATGAAGTTTAAAACAGTCTATTGTACTAGTTTGCTGCTGTTTATTCGTAGTCCACGTTTTGATAATGTTTGTGCGTATTCCCGGTTCCCTGCTGTTTTGTTTTGCACTTAAATTCAATCTAGTAACAAGAGTTTAATTTGAATCCTGCTATGATGCGCCTCAGAGCTGTCCAGCACTTAGTGTACCGATTATGCTGATTTAACTGTGCCACCTCAACCAGCAAGCCACCAAACCTAAATTTGATAAAGTTATGTATGTGACGCTTATAGAGCTTATAACTACCTCCAAAATCGTTGAACTAAGTATCTTTTTATTTACGGCGCACTCCCGGTTTTCCTCCCAGTTCGCCTCGCGGTAAGACGCTGGTCTAATAAGCCAGTCGTCGTATGTTCGAATCTCGGCTGGGAAAGGTTGTTAGAGTCAATAGGATCGTAGCACTGACCCCGCACCTTCCTGTATTCTAACAGCTGGTTGCGAAGTCTGTCGTATAAAAAACAGAAGGTCAAATTTCGATAACGGAATTAGCACCCACGTTTTGCTTTGTTACTCCCGGTAACACACCCGGTACACTGAGTGCAACGCAAAGACCGTTCTTTGTGCACCACCCGGTGTGTTAAACATACGCATGTGAGCGAGTGCTTTTAAAACCAGCAAATTCGTATGCCCAGAAAAATCAAGGAAAAAATAAACTTTTTAAAGGCTAATGTTCGCTTAACTTTTTCGAACAATTAACTTTTGAGAGAGTGCACTGTAGTATATGTATTGAGAGAAGATGAACTTGTACGCTTGTACACATGTTTTTAAATCATGATAATAAATTAGAAGTCTATTTACCCAGGTCGAATAGCAGCTCGTCAAATGACGAGACACATACAGAAACAGATGTCGAACAAAATGGCACAAATAGGTAATTTTTATAAGTTATTTTAAAAAGTATCATTACCTGATTTAATCAAAACCGATATTCTAGTTCACCCAAAGCAAGATACGATCTCAGCCGAGGCTGCCACGTGCTGATATTTAATCATAAAAAGTTCAAGAACGAACTCAACGAACGAAAAGGCAGTGAAAAAGATCTGGAACTGTTGAAAATTTTTTTTAATAACTATCAGGTCAATGAACTAGAAATTTATTCGGATTTCAGTGTTGAACAAGTGAAGACCAAAATGGCCGAAAGTATTTTGTCTCCTAATATTCATTGATACTAGTGATCTGATGTTAATTTTTCAGTCGAGAAAAAGGACTTCAAGGAATGCTCTTGCTTGATTGTGATTATTATGAGTCACGGAGGCTTAGGCGACACCATAATGGCTTCCGACGAACAATCATATAATTTAGAAACGGATATTGTGGATCGTGTGCTCGACAACTCTACTTTGAAGGACAAGCCAAAGTTGTTCTTCATACAAGCGTGTAGAGGAAATGCTCTTATGGAGACGGACAGTTTTCCGTCAGTCTCAAACAAAAACGATATATGGAAATTGCACTCTACGTACGAAGGTAACATGATATACTAAATATTGTATTTATGCCAGCTGAAATAATATTTTATTAGGGACAGTCTCTTTTCGAGACATAGAACGTGGTACGTGTTTTGTACAAACTCTTTTTGACTTCATAGAAACCAACAACGATAAAAGCTTGCACGAAATATCTTTACTGTTACGAGCTGAATTTAAAAATCACGAGTAAGTAAAGGATTACATCACTTTGACGTGTGAAGCTAATTATTTAAATGTATGCATTAAAGGATCAGACAAGTGCCTACCGAAACTTCAACATTGAATAAAGAATTCTACTTCGCAGATATGTTGAAATAAACAACCACTTCAATTGTGAATAAAAATTCACAAACATCGTGAATTTGAGGAAAAAATATTAAGAAACTAAAGTTAAAAGCCTTCTATGTTTCCGTTATAAATTTCTTTAATATGGTTATTGATATACCGTCTGCCGCGGTGAGATTGTGCCAAAAAAGCCTAATTGTGCCAAACGCTTATTTATTTTCGTAATCAAAATCCGCTCAACGCATAATAAGCTTTCAATATATTGTAAATGAATACTTTATCTATCCCCAGAATAGCAAGTTGATGCGATTTCTTGTTTGGATCTGTTTAAATGGAACATTTATTGTCAACGTTTTTTCCCAGTATTTTAACCCTAAATTTTGAAACCCTTTCTCAGCCAAACTGTTCGCTAATATTATTTGTGTTTCATTTCATGTTATGAATAAACATGTTATGTTTCAAATCATCTTGAATTGGAGCCATCAGTTAGCATAGATCTAATCTATTTTTATAAACAAACATTGTTGGTTTTTGGCACAATCTCACCCCCGTGGCCCAATGTCACCCCGGATGGCGGTACTACAAGTTTAATAATTGCTTAAATTTTCTAGACGTTTCAATCTATAAATAGTTAAAAATTTAATTTGAAATGATAATAATATAATAAATAATAGTTGATACGTTTGCTAGTTTCGCAATTTAGGTAATCAAAGCTAATAATCGCAAAGTATAAAAGTTTCGGTTGAAAACTTGATTGATAAAAAAACACTTAAACAATACTGCATTTTGTTTCAAGCTGATATTCGTATCTTTGAACTAACTGAATGAACTAGGACTTTAATGAAGACTGCATAATGATTCTCAATATTATTCGCCAGAAAGGGTAAAACGGGGCAAAGTTGATGCTAAGATGATCAAGCAACAAAATGATTAAAGCATTGAAAATACACTCAAGTCTTTTTTTACACGACTTTATTTGTACGAGTCTTGAATAAACACGGTTTTTACATCATTTTTCGAAATAACGCGGTTTTTCAGCAATTTTTAAATTCGGGCGGTTTTTTCGGTGATTTTATGACGATTTTTGTATTAACGCGGTTTTTTTACAACATTTTTCAAATTAACGCGGTTTTTTTAAACGGTTTTATTTTACACGGCACGTATCCCTCGTGTAAAAAAGTTACAGAGGTTTTCAAAGTTTAAAATAGTATTGCGGTATGCTGCAACCTTAATTCTACATACTACATATTGAGTACTCTGATCTCTGACACTCTTTGCCCCGGAAGTTTTCTACTGCCAGAAAAAACTTCTTTTCCGAAAACTCAGGTAGGAATAGAAAATATGCTCAATGTTTTTACGATTGCTCAGAAAAAATGCTAAAATGTTATGCGCAGATTGCATTTAGTTAAAATTTTCATGTTTTTCAGTCTAGTACAGTTTTAACTTACCCTATATCTTTTAACACAAGATCTACGGTTCTTCGTCCAAAATTTTTCAAGGCCAAATCAATTCTATATTAAATTTATTACAAAAGAAATGTTTTTGAATTCTTACAACTCATTTATTGGAGAAAAGCGATCAAGTATTTCCGATATAACTATTCGCATTACAAAAAATATTAGCTATCTCTCGCGGATTCTCTCGTTCTCTTTTGAGTCATCTCATTAAACTAGTCTCTCAGTAAAATATATAATTAATTCTATTGAAAAAGTTCTCAGTGCGAGTAATAATGACATTTTAGAAAATCATCAGTTATGAACACTAGTTGAAAACGTAATAGGCAGTATAATAGACGGATTTCTTTAACCGTTCAGGTATCTAAGAAAGTAATTCACATGCAAACAGCTTGCAAATTCCACTAACCTAACATATCTCTTTCACTCTCTCACACAAACTCTCTCTCTCCCTCTCTATCCTCACAAACTCTTTGTTATTTTTCGTTCTCGAACTGTGTGCGTGTGCATCCAGAAGGAACACATGAAAATGATAGAATGCTTTTAATAAACAATGTATTTATAAAATAAATCAAACCAGCGACCGAGCCAGGCTTGGCATACACTTTTCGCTTCGATTTTGCTCTTTTGATTACTGCACCTCAGCGAAACAGAATTTGAAAAAGTGGTGTATGGGGCATTTGTAGAGCTGGTAATTATCTATAATATTGCTGAATAAAGTAAAGCTTTATCTTTTGTATTTACGCCGCTGTAGGGCTGCATTGCCGTTGGTAGCCAAAAGAGCGCTCTTTTTGCTACCAACGGGGTAGCAGCCTTACAGCGTCACAAATACAAAAGATAGAGCTTTACTTTCTTCAGCAATATTATAGATAATTAACAGCTCTACAAATGCCCCATACACCACTTTTTCAAATTCTGTTTCGCTGAGGTGCAGTAATCAAAAGAGCAAAATCGAAGCGAAAAGTGTATGCCAAGCCTGGACCGAGCATAACAGATTTTAAACTTTTAAGCAACCCAGTCTGAAAAAAGACTTATATAAATATAAATACTTAATTATATGTTCGCAGTTTACTTGCAGAAGAATGTGAAATAACACTTTTAATAAATAAATATTAAATTCATACTATACCTACTTTTCTGTATATATATTTATATATATATCCGAAGAAAATCCAGTTCAAACCGGTAAGTAATTTAATTCATGTGTTCTATTAATCAGTATAAATACAAACCAGATAACTTAGCTAGGATGAAAAAGCGTACAAAATAGGAAAAATCTCTCAAATTGATGCCGAACCGATTGCTCTTCGACAGTTCCACCACGTAGCAGTTCCAAGGTTCGAGATTCAAGTTGTTCATCAAAAGCCCTTTTTCACTCGGTATTCTACAATCGGCGGACGTCGGAACGATCCAACTTTCTCCTCCCGTTGCGCAGCGGGCACAATCGACGAAAACGGAACTTTTTGCTGCCGCTGTTTTTAAGGGGAAAAAGTGACTTCCCTGAGCTAAAAAATCACGAGAAATCGATTGGTGATGATCTCAACGCGCGGTAACAACGGGAAGTTGCCCATTTTGCCCCATTCACTCCTATTTTCTATTAGTTTTAAAAGAAATGTGTACAAACTCTCTCTATAATTTGAGATTCTATGGTAAGAAAATGGGAAAAAGGCATACGAAAAATTTTATTTGAATACATAATCTAGAAGTCTGTTTTGCCCCATTTTAAGGTTTACGAGCTACAGGCAAAATGCCACTTTGATACTTTTACCAGAGATTTTCAGGAAGAAATGCCTGATATGTCGAGCTAAAATGTCAGAAAATTGCACGACGATCAAGTTTTACACTAGAATATCGTGTAAGGGAATATTTTACCCTACAGCTTGTACTGAAATCAGAGATTGCATTGATAGGAAAATGAGCAACTTTAAAACTTTAAACTCCCACTTTATTCAAATTTAGTGTGTTTGTTCTTAGTCGAAAAATGTTAGACTGATATTTTTTTTTATTGAACGCTATAGGGTGCCGCTTTCTGAGTTAGGGTGATCAAAAAAATTAAAAATCAATCGATTTCGTGTGATTTTTTATCTACCTAGTCGCTTCTTTCCCCTTAAAAACTGCGGCAATAAAAAGTTTCGTTTTTACGGTCGATTTTGCCCACTGTGCGTAGTTGGAAGTCGTGCGACGCACAAACGTATCTCTGCGGAAACAAGGTGATGGTCGGATCAATGTCGGCACTGCACTTGTTGCGTACAAATATCCAGAAGGCTCCTTCTCCACTTTCGCCTGGTGCAGATGTAATCTATTTGATGTTCTGTTCAACCGTCGCAGGACAGGAAGATAGAAGGAGGGGGTGCACCGAAGAGGGATATTAGAAAAAACGGCTTTGTTTCGCTTCCGTTATAGGGATTTTCAGAGAGCAAACGTATGCTTAATTGATTACGTGACAGAAGGGGGACCTGATTGATAGGGAGCCAACAGGAGGCGACGAGAGACGTAAGTATGAATATATGTTACGCTATAACTCCGGAACGCCTGGATGATTCTTCATCGATATTGGCACACATGTTGTTTGACAAAAAAGAATCAACACAGGGGCTGTCTCTTACAAGGAAGAGGAACGTTTACTTAGATAAAGAGTGCGTTTCTCTTGTATTTGAACCGACCCTCTGGCACGTCGCCATTTTTCTGTGACTGACTCTGAAACGTCAAAAACACTGGGCGGAAAAGCCCTCAATAGAAAATCAATGCGACGGCCATTTTTGTTTGGGATACTATACTAAGGGGTCCAACTTAATGGAGATACTGTCAAACCCAGGAGGCCAAGATAGCGATGTCGAGGAGGTGATTTGAACCGATAAGGAGGAGATTCAAAAAAGCAATAAAAGACTTTGTCTCGCTTTATAGGGATTACCGGAAAGAAGACAGATTTACAACTGGCTGGAAGACAACAGGTGGGGTCTGACAAAGGGAGTAGAGAAATTCAAACGAAGAAACAGGGTATTCTTTCTTACATTATGTGAATGTTCATAACAATAACAGCTGAGTTACAAAGGGGCTTAGAGAAAGATCGGGCACTCTGCTAATAACTAATATTAATAGTGCTGTAGAATATACGGCCTTTGGAAAATGGATTCACCTCTAACGGTAGTTGAGGAATATCCAAATCTGTGGATATTAGGACTACTTTGCCCATGGATTCATAGTTGACGTAAAAGCCAAAATGGCCAAAATGTACTTTTTCGGTCCTACTCATTCTTAACTATGTAATATACACTCAAGTCGCTTTTTACGCGAATGATACGCCCCGCGTAAATCAAAACCGCGTAAATTCCGAAATTCGCGTAAAAAACCAAAATTTCGCGTAAAAAAAAAACTTTGTGGATTTCAACACTACACGCAAAAATAGACGTTTTGAGCACATCTGCGTAAATTCCGAAAATCGAGTAAAAACCACGTAAATTCCGAAATTTGCGTAAAAAACCGCGTAAATTCCGAAATTCGCGTAAAAAACGCGTGAATTCCGAAATTCGCGTAAAAAACCGCGTAAATTCCGAAATTCGCGTAAAAATAGTCGCGTAAAAAACTGCGTAAAAAGCGACTTCAGTGTACATGCCTAATGCTCAAACAACATTTGTTTGTTGGAAAATATTCGAAAAATTTGGGAAAATAAAGCTACTCTGCATAGTTGACGTAACATCCCGCATAATCATCTAGCATGGCAACCTGCTTTTCACGGGCTTTACGCCGAGCTATGAGAATAAAGAATCTGTTTATTCGCATAAACTAGCGTATGCATTTTTTGAATGCAATAACCTAGAAATGAATCACGAAACCCCATCGGCCCTCTTTTGACTAATAATCTCTTCTAAATTGTCAGATTATTTGATTGAAAAAGTAAACAGTAAAGTTTATATGGCCTTAAACATATTTTCCGATAAAAATGCGTTTTCTCAACAATGATGGTGTTGGTCGTTACGTCAACTATGCATCCATGGTACTGCCCACGAATGCATAAATCGGAAGTAGAAGTTAAAATCAATGCATGTACCTATCACGTTACACTTTTAGAACTACTATCGAACCTCCCAGTTGGCTTCAGAGTATGATGGCCCAACAAGCCAGTGGTCGTATGTTCGAATATCGGCTAGAGGAAGCTGTTGGAATCAATAGGATCGTAGCAACTGGCCCTGCAGTTGTCCTGTACTCTAACAGCTGGCTGCGAAGTCTGTCGTACAAAACAGAAGGTCAAGTTTCGATAACGGAATGAAACACCTAGGCTTTGCTTTACTTTAACGAACCTACCGAGAAAGGACGGGTTTGCCTTTCTACTATATAAGTAATCGATAATTTTATTTTATTCTATAGGTATAGATAAGAATGAATTTCTGTTTGTCTGTCTGTCTGTATATTCCTTATAGACTCGGAAACTACTGAATCGATCGGCATGAAAATTCGTATGCAGGAGTTTTTGGAGCCGGGAAAGATTCTTATGAAGATATGAAACTCCTCCACCCTCTGGAAGTGGCGGCCGCCATTCAGATGAAACCCAAATTTATGCCTAACTCAAACAAAAACTAATCAAACGAATGGAACTCACTTTGGCTAGTAGGGTTTTGGAGGCAGGATTTTTTTCTATGGTAATTCGAGACCCCTCCCATCTGTGGTAGGGGGCGGGGGTCATCCATACAAATAAAACACAAATTTCTGCATAACTCGAAAACTAGTCGAGCAAATGGAATCAAATTCGGCTGGTGAAGGTTTCTGAAGGCAAGAAATGTTTCAATGATGGTTCGAGACCACTTGCCCCTCTGACGCACGGATAATTTTCCGATTAGTTGGTGCAAAAGTATTAAAAATTTGTCAGGAAATCATTAAGTATTTAGTTTTCAAACCCTAACCGCTTTTTGGTGATGTTCGCATTTTTGGATTTTTATTTGAAATTATACCTTTCCTTCCGTAAGACCTAATTCGACGTCAAAAGAACTTAAACCATCTGGCGTTGCACTGAGCTATATCATGCACCTGGTTAACTTTTTTATCTATGTTATCTATCAAGCGTACCCCTCGAACAAACGCAATCCACAATGTAGATGCGTTTTGCTTAGCAGTACGATTTAGTTGACATGTTCGATTTTTTTCAGTTTACCGTTACCTGCCCGATACGTCGCACGTAGCACCGTCCCCATGTTAAAAAATCAAAAGTTTGTAAGAAATGGATAAACGGGTCAATTCTATAACCAGCAGCACCACGCAGGCTAGTACTTCCAAATCTACGAAATCGCAACGCACTGAAATCAGCAAATTCGGAACGAGGTCTTCCTCGACCTCCCACTCAACGCAAACCAGCTCTTCAACTCGATCGGCACACAGTGCCAGTAGTGTAACATCCGAAAAAAATTCTTTCTTCAAGAATGAGTCAGCACCAACTACAAGCGGCTTGGGCGTGACAAGGTTAGTTCTGTGTAATCCGAAACTTACAATTAATTTCGTTAGTTCCAAATGGTATTTAATTTAAACTTGCGAAAATGCAACTATCTCGCGACTAGTTCAAAGTGACGTCATGTATTGTTTTTTGTTGCTGTTATCAAACGAAAAATCATGATTCAATACTTTTGACAGCGTAAGAAAAGCCGTAATAGCTTGCCTCGGTTATTTCAATGCTATGAATGGGTTACTTTCCAAACAAAAGTGTATTTCACCTTTCTGCTTGACATATGTGAACATTAAAACATTTAAAAAATATTTATTATTCTTTTTAAGTGACGTCCGTGTGCAGCGGAATGGTTCAAATTTTCGCAGAAATTAATAAATTAATCGAACGCACACACTAAGACAGCTACTAAGGCAATGAACTGTTCATTGGTAGTGGCATTCATTCGATAAACGCCGCCTATTTCATCATTTTGCGATATTCCTACAGAGAAGCTGTTGCCACCTGTGGGCTGTGGCACTCAAGTTTTTTCTTAGTTTTCATGAACTTTTTACCTTTCGCATGAATGCATAAATGTTTCCAATTAACGTAACAGATCAAACTATGCATTCGAATGGATAAATTAAACAATAATGAGAAGGTATGAGTTGATTTTTATACAGAAAAATGAAGTATCAGGGTTTTAAAGCCATCAAAAGGCGGCGGGGGGGGCACCAGAGGATTTTTTTTATTGGGGTAAATATTCTGTTACATAAAGTACTTAAGAGTAATTATCCTGAATTATATTGTGTGTTCAATCACAAGTGGTGACTTTTCAACACTACTAGAATTGCATTACTTACTACAATGTTACGATTTACTACGATTTGCTACGACAATTAAGACTATTTACTAGTAGGGATTAAAGCCTGCGTATCAGGTACTAGAAGGATAACATACGATTTGGGAGATAAACTGTCTAGGATTTCGAGAACTTATCTAATCAAATTGTAAAATGAATTTTGCCTTCTAAACATGATTGTTTACCGAATCGAGCATGAAATGATTTTACTTGCACGATTGGATAATCGTGTATCATCAGACGATGTAGTCATCATAATTTTTAATCTGCAATGTCAAATTGATATTTTTATCAATTTTTATCAAAGCACTTTGAAAATATAGGTAAATGTGAGAAAAATCACCGAAATAAAAACATGAAAACAGCGAAGCAATTCGTTACTGACTCCTTGTAGTTTGAACCTGAAAGAGAGTCGCGAAGACGGCCTTCTTTTCCTCAGACTAGGGTCTTTTTCTAATTCCCGTCGTAATAAGGAAAGCCATTCTAATTTTCATCATTTGCTGGATGGATTTAGTGAATACTCCAAAAGTTCTTGTACTGATTTGACTAAAACACACTTACCTTCCGATCCGTGAACTTTGAAATCACTGAAAAGCGACTATTAAAGCATATTATTGAAATTACGCAACTGACTTTATTGCTAAAATTCGTTGTACCGTTTTAAAATCCGTCCAACAAAATTTTTCATCGTCCGAACTAAAAATCACAACAATGTTTACGAAACTAACGCGCAAGTATTTGTGTAGGACGGCATGACAAATGTTATTCTACAAAATTTCTGCAGGTCAGGCAAGTTTTTCTGGCTGTAGAATAACGACAATGCCTTGCGTGAGTTATTTTCATTTATGAATGACGGAAATTAAAACGATTAGTCGACATTGTCTTGTTCGTCGCACGAAAAAACGTAGGAAATTTGGCTGGTAGGACTTCTTTAATGATAAAAAGCATTTAAATAGATCTCAGCTCACTTTGATTGATTGCGTATGATAGACAACTAACTAAAATATTAGGAAATAACTAGTTTTGCATTGTGTGTCACAAAAATGCTGATATTTTTAATAATTTGTGTTAGATAGGACGGGAATAGGCAATTACGACGATGTAGCAACATACCCTATGACCGTTCATATTTTTTCCAATTTATACTTGCGTTCATTTTCGAGTTTGCTGACATGTACCATTCTGATTCAAACTTCGGACACATTGTTCGAAGTTGTTTTTAATTTATCTCATTAAGCGGTGTATCACCCTGAAAAGTTAGTTGTTTTAGAGTTGTTTATATGAAAAAATTCTAATAAATTACAGTTTTACGCAAGTTTTATTCAAACCTCGTAGGGTAACCAACCTATTTTGGATCCCATCAGCAGCTCTACATAATTTGGACACTTCCGTCCAAAGTATACAGCTGCTGATGGAATCCAAAATACATTGCTTACCCTACTCTTTATGGCCTTCATTAAAACTTCGAAATATTATGTCTCACACTTCAATTACTCGTAGCATTGCGATGAAAGTGAACGTTTATCATGCTACTTAACTTTATTAAGATAGTTTATCACTTATTATTGAACACAATCTTAGCAGTATGATTTGACTTTCTATACGTAAAAACATTTTAATCGATACATGAGTTGATAAAGAGATATTTTCAAATTTCGTGAACGGCATTTTCAACAAGTCAAAATTTGCGCAGCTTTATAATCAGCACAGCTTATATTCGTAAGAACCTAAAAACTCTAATCATATTTGTTGCTGTCCAAAGTTTGAACAAAGCTAATTTTATGAAATTTAAATCTACGATTTTCACATAGATTCACGAAGTAGATTCATATAATCAGTTCTGAATGTTTCGTACATATCTCGTCTATGTTTTTGGGTAATTTTGTTGCCAGCAGTGCACGTAAAAAATATGAACTGTTTACCGAGCAGTTTAAACCGAGCAGTTCAGTGATTTCAACGCATCTCCCGCATAAATAGAAGAAGCCAGAAATGTAGGAAATGTAGTACCACGTGACGTTTTTTCGTTTGAGTTACCGCAAAGTGACGCTGTTAAAAATTATCGTAAATGACGCTGTTTGCTTGTTGTTAAATCTATATTTCAAACAGATCGATGACCGCAAATCTGATGCAGTTTGTTTCCCGCTGTTTGCAAAGTTTGGACTCTAGCTTTCAAACCGACGCTATTTACCTGTACCTGAAAGCCACTTTTGATTGAGTGAATCACAAAATACTCCTCAGCAAAATGGGGCGAATGGGTGTTTCTACAGATGCCGCATGCTGGTTCGAATCTTATCTGAGTAACAAAAGCTTAGGTGTTAAAATAGGATCACTATTTCTCTGTTGCTTCTCCAATGAATTTGAAGTCCTGCAAGGCAGTAACCTAGGCCCTCTGCTCTTTTCAATTTTCATAAATGATATTACTTTTCTGCTTCCACATGGTTGTCGACTATTATACGCTGACGATACTAAAATTTTCAAAGTGTGGGATTGCAAGAATAATTGAATGTGTGTGTGTGCTGGTGTGGAGCGCCTATTGAATTTGGAAATTAAATAATTTTACCAAATTTGAACAAAATAGAAGGACTCATAAATTTTGATAGTTCCCTTTTTCATGAAATTGCTGGGTAAGTTGTTACTAATGTGGGTAAGTGCAAATAAAAGTAAGTTGTAAGAGGATATATTATTGTTTAACATATGCATTGCGTAGTAAAGGTCTAGTTTATAGGTTTTTGAACTATGCATAATTTCCTGTAATACCATTCTATTTGATTCAATAAAGTTTTCTTGAATAAATTTCATCAATTTTTATGAACCTTCGGTTTCTCATGCTGTTGTATTTTGCACAACACGTGTAGGTTTTTGAATGCCATATTGTTATATAGTTACAAATCGTTGTTTAAATAATGTATATTCTTCAATAAACTTGTAATGCACAAAATGTCAGAATTATTCAAAGCATCAATACTTTAACCGTTATGTGTGCGACAAAAAAAACACCTTTAGCAGGGCGACAAGGGTACCCGGGTACCCAAAATTGATATTGTTATAACATCAACAATTTTAAACCGATTTCGACGAAATAGGTGTCATTTGAATCGTTTATTTATCTAGTTTTGAATCATTTGGCCATTTGGCCACTAAAAGACATACGGAGCCCGAAAATCCGGAATTCCGACAGAGTGTCCGCTGTGAGGAAGAGAAATGATTGTATTGCAGCAAAATCAGTCATGCGGATATAAAAACTCTAAAGATTCGTACAATGTACTATTTCATATAATGAGATGAATCAGGTTGGCCATTCCGAAGTAGGTTCCTGTGGGGTCATGGGTGGCCAGTCCAGGATTGGAGGTAAAACCTAGCAATATGGGTATCAAAGTTCTTGGAATTAGTTCGGTAGGTGATATTTTTTACATTTCGATGTATTTTGATTGGTTATTTCGAAAATGGTTTCTACGGGGTCACAGATGATACCGCAGGATTCAAGATAATGCTTAGCATTATCAGAACCGTTCAAAACGTAGAACCATCCGTTATACATTTGGTACCAGTTCCGAAATTATTAATCAGTACTAAACTGGCCATATCCGTTCAAAACATCTAAAAGATCCGCTAAACCAATTCTAATATTGGATTAGGCACCCAACTGGCCATCTGTAATCCTACAGGGACCCAATTCTGGAATGGCCAATGCGATCTAAAGTCACCAATTTATATAATAAGATGAAAAAAGGGTCCACAATGTCAAGCTCAAAACTAATAGCTTTACTGAAGGCTGATATTCTTTCAAAACAAGCGGCTTTCCACGTTTTACCGGACGTTGCTCCGGAATTACCGAT
Source organism: Sabethes cyaneus (assembly GCF_943734655.1). Lineage (NCBI taxonomy): Eukaryota > Metazoa > Arthropoda > Insecta > Diptera > Culicidae > Sabethes > Sabethes cyaneus. The sequence continues at coordinate 53,697,812 of NC_071354.1, forward strand.
TCCCGGGAACTACATGTCATTTGATGGCCAAATGCTTTATCTAATCAAAACTAGATAAATGTACGAATCAAATGCCACTGGTTTCAGCCAAATCGGTTCAAGATACCCAAAGTTATGAGCATTGCAAATCATGGGTACCCGGGTACCCTTGTCGCCCTCCTACGTAATAAAAAAATTCAAGTGACTCTCATTGCTAAACCCCTTTATGGATATGCACCAAAAAAACCTCAATTACTTAAGATCAACGAGTTTTACGATGTTGCAAAATTTCAATGACGTATGTTTTAAATTGAATGAGTTATAACTATTTTAAAACTGAAAAGGTACCCGGGTACCCTGTCGCACACATAACGGTTAAATTGTTGGGAAAATAGATCAGCATAAACCGATATCACAGAAACGAAGCAATCAGCATGTGAGGTGTACCGCAATAGACCCGAACTGAAATTTTCTCTCGTTCGTTCATATGGAAAAATGGTGTCTGTATGCAGCAAAACTATCACCAAATGTAAAATGTTTAAAATATATCCGTCTGTTGGTAGTCGAGTAATTCGGGGTCAAAATTAAGATATTTTTTACCTTTGTTATACTATAACAAAGGTTTAAAAATTGGTCGAAAAACACGAAATTGATCCGAGGCCCGGAGGGCCAAGTCACATATACCAATCGATAGGGTTCGTCGATTTGAGCAATGTCTGTGTGTGTGTGTGTGTATGTATGTAATGATTTTTTCTATCGCCTGTTTCTCAGAGATGGCTGAACCGAATCGTTCGCTATTACTTTTGTTTGAGAGATATTATTGTCTAGTAGATCACTATTGAGTTGCTTCGTGACACGACGTTTCGTTTAAAAGTTATGAGCAAAGATGTGAAAAATACGTGACACGGGTTTCTCTAGAACTACACGACCGATTTCAGCGTTCTTAGTATCAAATAAAAGCTCTTATTAAAGCTAAATTATTCAGCAATTTTTAATTGAAAACAAACAAGTAGTTTAAAAGTTATGCTTAAAAAACCTGTTTTGACAAGGTAATAATTATCGCCTGTTTCTTAGACATGGCCAAACCGGTTTATGCGCTATTAGTCTCATTTGAAAGATAATATATCCTAATAGATCACTATTGAATGGTTTTTTGATTGGACGTTTAATTTGAAAGTAAGAAATACACCACACCAAAATTAACAATAATTTATAATGATTTTAACCAAGATAATTTACCTAATTTCAATTATTTTAATATCAAACGAGAGGTTTTGACACTACGAATATATATGCAAAATTTCATAAGAATTGGTTGTAGCGGTCAAAAGATATTAACCCTCGAACACTCGCGCCAACTTTTGTAACGCAGTTACTCGCGCGCACAATAGCCTCAAACCAAAGAAAACGTGCGTACTAGAGTTTTGACTGGGAAAACTTGGTTTTAGGTTTATCGAACCTTTGGAAGAGTTTCTTGAAATTAAAAGCTCTATCGTCTGGTGGAATCTAAATTTTGATTAATCCCCCTAAAAGTGAATAAAAAAAATTATTTTTCTTCAGTGTCAATATAACACATTGATGTGTTCTGCAAAGTTATAGAGCATATTATTACAAGAAATTTTGCTAAAGACATTAACCTTCCATCTCTGCAGCTAAGATAGAAAAATCTTATTTATTGTATATGAATTTGTAAAATCAGGTTTTATATTTTTGCTCTTTTTGTAATTGTAGTATGACTTTTTCATGTATTACAAAGTTGTACAAATGATAAAAATACACAATTTTGCTGAGCATAGTATACCTCTATATTTGCTTGTTTAGGAACTGTAGAACTTTGATTATAAAAAATACCCTAATTTTGACTACGAATTACTCGACTACCAGCAGACGGATACATTTTAAACATTTTACATTGGGTAGTTTTGCTGCATACAGACACCATTTTTCCATATGGAGAAACGAGAGAAAATTCCACTTGGGGTCAATTGCGGTACACCTCGCTTGCTGATTGCTTCGTTTCTGTGATGGCGGTTTATGCTGATCTATTTTCCCAACAATTTAAATTATTAATGCATTGAACAATTATGACATTTTGCTCAGAATAAGTTTATTGAAGAATATACGTTAGTTAAACAACGGTTTGTAACTTTATAACAATATGGCGTTGAAAAACCTACACGTGTTGTACAAAATACAACAGCGTGAGTAACCGAAGGTTGGACCTAGCCCCGATGATGGGTAACATCTACCCGAAACCGGTTGGCGAATAAGGTAAATGTTTATTTTATTTTGTAAGAACAACAAGTGATAGTGTCCAGTATATACATCACATTATTAGGTATACTATATTCAGCAAATTTGTGTATTTTTACTATTTGTACAACTTTGTAATACACAAACAAGTCATACAACAGTTAAGAAAAGAGCTGAAATAGAAAAACTGATTTTACAAATCCATATACGTACAATAAATAAGATTTTTCTATCTCTGCTGAAGAGATAGAAGGTTTCTGTCTTCAGCAAAATTTCTTGTAATAATATGCTCTAAAACTTTGCAGAACACATCAATAAAAGAAAGCATTCGATTAGTGGTCACACACTCAGAATTGTTTAATTAAAATTTTGCCCCGAATCCCGATCTGCTAGTGAGCTGGAGCACTTTTCTCGTTGGGCATTTTTCGCGGCTCAAGCGGCACGGTGACCTAGTTTCTTCCTGGTCTACAACATACTTTTTTGATTTCACTTTTAGGGGGATTAATTTTGGTTTTGAAATATTGTGCGCGCAAGTAACCGTGTTACAAAAGTTGGCGCGAGTGTTCGAGGGTTAATATCTTTTGACCGCCAAAACCAATTCTTCTCAAATTTTGCAGATATATTTTTAGCATTAAAACCTCTAGTTTGATGCCAAAATAATTTAAACTACATAAATTATCTTCGATGAAGTCGATGGTTTTAGGCATAACTTTTAAACTACTTGTTTGTTTCCAATAAAACTACCTGTTATATTTAGCGTTAACAAGAGCTTTCATTTGATACTAAGATCGTTGAAATTGCCTATTCCCGTCCTATCCAACACAAATTATTAAAAATATCAGCGTTTTTTTATAACACAAAATGCAAATATAGTTATTCCCTAATATTTTATTTTTTTTTTGTATGCCAGAAGGGCATTGGGTTAAAAGGCCACTGCGACAGTCTTAATGATCGTCTTTTGTGGCAGGCCCCGATTGCTGTACACAGTTTAGGGATCGCTCATACCCATTGATGGAGTTGAGCGGAATAGTTGTAATCCTGTGCCCCAATTCGGTACTACATGGTTTATAAAACCAATGACCGTTTTGGGATTTAGGCTCCATACCTGATATGGAGTAAGAAGGAAACTTCCTAAGAAGTTGTGCCTTGATAATGCAAGAGCTCCGCAATAGCAGAACAGATGCGCTCTCTGAACTTTTAGGTTCAGAGTTACAAAAGCGGCAGGTGTCATATGATACCTTGCCGATATTCTTTAAATGATAAAGAGCGGGGCTGTGTCCTGTTAGGAGTCCCGTGATCGTGCGTAGTTCACTACGAGTTAAATGGAGTAGTTTTTTAGCTACTGCAGGCTTTGGGTAGATAAACTGTTTAGCTTGTCTACAACCCTGTGTTTGATTCCAACGGGATGCTATTTCTAGCTTTTCCCATGTCATCAGTTCGCCTTTCACGGCGGATGTGGAGGTGCCCAGAAACGGTTCAGGACCAATAAATTGCTGAGCTGATCCTTGTCTTGCTAGGTTGTCAGCAAATTCATTGCCCTCGATTCCGCAGTGACCGGGCACCCAAAGTAATAAAACTTTGTCCCTAATATTTTAGTTTGTTGACTATCATACGCGTTCAATCAAAGTGAGCTGAGATCTATTTGAATGCTTTTTTCATTAAAGAATTCCTACCAGCCAAATTTCCGCGAGCCAAATTTGTGCGACGAAGAAGAAAATGTCGACTAGTCATTTCAATTTTCGTCATTCATAAACGAAAATGACTCCCGCAACGCATTGTCACTGTTCTGCCGCCGGGAATACTTGCATGACTAGCAGAATTTTTTACAGAATAACATTTGACATGCCGTCCTACACAAGTGAGCCCGCTTATTTTGTAAATATTGCTGTGATTTTTAGTTCGGACGGTGAAAAATTTTGATGGACGTATTTTAAATCGGTACGACGAATTTAAGAAATAAAGTCAGTTGCGTAATTTCAATAAAATGCTTTAAAAATCGTTTTTTAGTGATTTCAAGGTGCACTGATCGGAAAATAAGTGGGTTTGAGTCACACACACACACACACACACACACACACACACACACACACACACACACACACACACACACACACACACACACACACACACACACACACACACACACACACACACACACACACACACACACACACACACACACACACACACACACACACACACACACACACACACACACACACACACACACACACACACACACACACACACACACACACACACACACACACACACACACACACACACACACACACACACACACACACACACACACACACACACACACACACACACACACACACACACACACACACACACACACACCACATTTCGAAGTTCGAAAATAGACACTGAGGAAGCCTGCAAGTCGTAGGCGAAATAAGTATCCAAGAATAAAATATACATATTAGAATTAAATTGGATAAGTTTTCTATTTTTTTAATCTCCAGGTTTCGTATTCTACTAAGACGCTCCAAAAACTTCAGACCAAGTAAGTTTGTTTCTGACCAGTAACAGTAAATTTGGAGTCTGATTTCATGCTGTTAACCAAAAGTCAAATGCCTCTAAAGCATTATTAACGTCTTGGACATGTCATTGCAGCTATTGGGGATGGGAATGCTAGTCCTATATTTACTTATTTCTCTTAAGTTTGTTTTAGGTACTATGACTGCCTAACGAAGTCTGCCTTAATTTTTTTAACAAGGCTTAAAACAATCTCAGATCTAGGTGATTCTTAAGGCAGTGTAAAATTAATGAATTATTCAATGCAACACCGCTTATTTCAATTATGTCTGCCCCACCTTTGCACAAATTACGCAAATCAACCGTGAGTCAGACAAAACGGTAGCATCGACCGTATTACCCTAGAATTGGTTATCGGTTTTATTCAAAAGTAGCCATTTGTCCAATCCCAAACAACAATGTGAGTTTTATTGTACTCTTATCGTGGTCTTCAAGACCAATTTTGGTCTTAAATGCCATCATAAGAGTGTAATAAAACCCATATTGTTGCTTGGGATTCTTGTATACAAACAAATGGAGTTCGGCTTATATAATAACACGAGATAAGCAGTGTGAAGACAGTTAGGCACCTTTCTAATCTAACTTGAAGTGTGATTTATTAATTTGCTTTGATTGGTCATAATAATAGCGATTGATTTGATTTGTTATGATAAATATTTGCTGCGAACAAGTGTTTGTTCTTAAAGTGTTATTTGGGAAGTTATTACACGGTGCTAAAAGAAGCTAAAAGAAAAATTCTCTCACTCCGATTATTATATACCTAAAAGATATTCTATATTGTTATTGTTATTGTTATTAATTTTGTTATTGTTATAAATAACAATATATAAGCAGTTAGCAGCAAATTCCAGATAAGATTGATTTCGCAATGTTTACCCTATATGCTTTCTCTCTGATTGAAACAAAAAGATCATGATTCATTCAACTGTTGCGCCTGAAGCCATCCTGATATCGACTGACGTAGTATTTGTTCTTATCGCAGATCAATGACTGTGATACGTGTGATACGACCAATGAACCGTCCGTCTTTGTGAGCATTTCTGATCAGATACCTAACGTTCAATAACTTACGGAAGAAGACTACGGAATTATCATGCAACCGTCTATCGTACTGTTGTTAGTCAATTAGATTATTACTTGTGTATGTTTTCTTTCGGATTATTATCTGTATTAACAAAGATTCTTCCCACCACTTGGTGGATTATATCTGATTTTTGGTGTATATTTGATCGACTGATCGGATGAAGTATTCTTTTATTTTTTAGGTCGACTACTACTTTTCCGGCACCTACTGAATATAAACCGGCATACAAGGCACTTGAAATAGATAAATCACAAAATACCAAGACTGCAAGGTAAGCATAGAAATACAAACTTGTATTTCATCTGTGATAGAAATAGATCACGGTTGCAGTCTTGTTGGCTGTGAATTTTAGAAAAAGTTTTTTTAGAGGTTCGAAATGAATTTACACTTTTTTGTTTTATTATTGTTTAATAATGAAATTTTTGTTTATGACTCTTGACATTCAGTTTCTGTTTTAACTTATATGACCCACGTAAATTATATATCAAATGAACTAACAATCTATAATTGTATCATCTATGTAGACCATCGAGCGAATTGTCGAAACCATACCAGTCGGTGTACAACACTTACAGATACGCAACGGAAAAGAGTAAGAATGAAGAAGCAATTAAAAATATCCTCTCGACATATCTGGAACCGCGCTCCTCACGTAACAATACACCAGTTGGTAAATCTTCTACTACAAAAACTGTGTGGTAAGTAGCTTAAGACAGATTACCAATATTTTTTGGAAGCTTTATTTAACAGTATTTCATAGCTCTTCAAAATCTTTTACATTTCCAGGCCGCCTCCCAGTTCGTCAATAGTCACTGGATCCAATGGACAAAGTGGCACAAGTTTAGAACAGCAATCCTACAGCTTGTTCAACAAGTAAGTTCGAGAAAGCATATTCGCAATCGGTTACTGAAAAGTATATGTAAACTGAAACTTAATTTGGATTTTCTATTATTCGTTTAGACCTTCGAATCTATCTAATTCTATACCATACCCGCCATCCAATGGGTACACAAATGGCCTCGTGCGAACTCCCAGTGCAATCGGCAGCGATGCCAAGATGCAGTCGAACAGCATGATCTCGCAAAGAAATGCACCAATTAGAGCACCTTCGATTAGCAGCACAGCAAGGTATTCACTACAGCTTATTCAATGAAATGATCATTTCATAATCTTGTCGTCACCGTAGTTCTAGCTCAACCGAAGCGAAATACGATCTCAGCAACGGTAAAGCGTACGTGCTGATTCTTCACCACAAAAAGTTTAAGGAAAAACGCGACGAACGTCACGGTAGTGAAAAGGATCTGAAACGCTTAAAGGAAGTGTTCAAGGATTATCGGGTCTCTACGTTGGATATCTGCTCGGACTTCACAATCAAGCAAGTACAGAGCAAAATGATCGAAAGTAATTTGTTTCCTAATATTTATCTTGACGACAAGTGAAGATGAAGATTAATCAATTATAATATTTTAGTATCGAGAAAGGACTTCAAGAAATGCTGTTGCCTCCTTGTGTTCATAATGAGTCACGGAGGACGAGGGGAAACTATAAAGGCTTACGATGGAAATTCGTATAATTTAGAGACGGACATTGTGGATCGTGTACTGAATAACAATACTTTGAAGGACAAGCCAAAGTTGTTCTTCATACAGGCTTGCAAAGGAAATGCTCTCATGGAGACGGACTGCGTTCCGTCAGCAACCAACAAAAACGACATAATGAAATGCTACTCCACGTACGAAGGTGGTTCAACACATCAATCAATGTTTATGTAAGATTTACTAAAATAACGCAATGTTTTAGGTACTATGGCTACTCGTGATCCAGAAAGAGGTACGATTTTCATACAGAGTCTTTTTGACCTGATAGAAAACAACAAGGATAAAAACTTGCGACAAATAATGCCTCTGTTGAGAGATCAGTTCAAGAAGGAACGGTAAGTAACGAAATTGCATTCCGAAACAGCACATAAAGCCAATTGTTTCCATGTATGCATTCACAGAGTTCAACAAGTGCCTACCGATACCTCAACATTAAGCAAAGAATTCTACTTCGCAGATTTGCTTAGTAAATAGAATAAAATGTAATAAAGAGATTTGCCTGGCATATACTCCTGATCCTGATCTTTTTGTGGCATAAAAGTATTTTGTATACTTAATGACACTAGCGCGCCCAGATATAAACAAAAGGTGGGGCATCGGACGTTAGACTTAAATTTGGAATTATATGGACTGAAAGTTTTACTTGGAATTAGACATGTAATTAGTCTCAAAAGAAAATTTGAAGTTTTCATTTGAAATTGGAAATGAATTAGACTTGGAATTAGAGTTGCAATTGGATGTGAAATTAAATCTGAAATTTGACATGAAATTGGGTGTTAGGATAAGCTTAAAGTGCGCTTCAAATTGAAAATGCAATTATATTGAAATTGGATTTGAGATTAGATTTGGAATTACATTTGAAATTGGACTTGAAATTGGAATTCAAATTGTTCTAAAAATCGGACTTGAAATCACAGTTTAAATTTGACTTAAATTGAACTTAAAGTTAGAATTGAATTTGACTTGAAATTGGGATTAAAATCTGCAATTCGCAATGCAATTCGAATTGAAATTCACATGAGCTCAAATTGACAAATTGACATAGACTCGCAATTAGACACTAAGTTTTATTTGAAATTGGGATTGGAACTATTTGTCTTACAATCTCACACGATTTACCTCTTTTCTTTGCCGTTGTTCCACTTTTTGTTCTCTTTTCTAGTCCCGTTGTTACACTTTTTGTTTCGTTCTTCATCTCTTATTTTTTCAGTTCCGTGTTATTGTATTCATTGTTCCGTTATTTCGTTTAGAATCCCACTTATCTTCTTCTTCAGCAGCATTTTCTCTAATTCCTCTTTGTCAATTTCGATTTTCTTCTTTTAGAAGTTCCGTTTTTTCTGTTTTTCTATCGCGGTTATTCTGTTTTCAGCTCCTTTTTTCCTTTACTCTCCGGTTTTCCTTTTATCTCTCTCTCTGTCTCCGCCCTCTTACTCTCTCTTGTTTCACTTTTTTAAGTTGCTGTCCAGTGTTCAGTCGATTCACTTTCCCTTTTTTCGTTTCCAGCTTTCGTCTTTTCCAACTCATTTATCCTCTTTCCATCCGCTTTTTCTCTTTTAGCTGCTGTTCCATTTTTCTTCTTTTCTGTCACGTTTATTCTGTTTTGGGCTTCTTTTTTATTTTAGCTCTTCCTTTTTTATCTCTCGTTTTACGTCTTTTTTCTCCTGTTTTACTTTTCTTTTTGGTCAATTTTTTCTATTTCTATTTTCTTCGTTTTCGATTCCATTTGTCCATTTTACGTCTTATCTTTCTCCTTGTATATCTCATTCGACCCGTTTTTCCCGTTTTCTTCGTTACTTGGCTTAGCTCTCTCTCTCTCTCTCTCTCTCTCTCTCTCTCTCTCTCCCTCTCTCTCTTATTTTCTTTTCTGTTTTTCCGTTCTTACCTCGTTTTCCCTCCTTTTGGCTCTTGCTTTCCCTTTTATCTGTTTACTGTTTCCTCTTTCTTTTTTATCCCATTGTTCGCCCTTTTCGGTCCTGATTAGTTTTGTTTTTCCTTATTGTTTCGTTTTTCCTCATTTTCAGGTTCGTTTTTTATATTTTCCTGTTTCGTTAACTTTTGTTTTCTGTCCCGTTAGCTCCTTTTCTCTTTTATTGTTTTCATCTGTTCCGTTCTTCCCTTTATTAAGCCCCGTTCTGTTTTTCTCTTTTCCTTTTTCGCTCCATTTTTCTCCACTTTTGTCCGATTTTTCTTCTTTTTTGTGCCGTTTTTGCTTCTTTCTGTTCAGTCTCTCTTTTTTTCTTCATTTTCTGTGCCGTTTTTATTTCTTTTCTCTTAATTTTCTTCTTTTTTCCTTCCGTTCTCCATCGTTTTCTACCCAGTCTCCATTTTTGCCTCGTTTTACCTCCCGTTTTCTTCTGTTTTACTGTTTTCTATTTTACTATGTTGTTTCCCTCCCATTCTGTTACAATTTTTTGGCTTATGCCAGGCTCTTATTTTTCTTTCTGGCGTTGTTCCTCTTTTTCAATCTCGGTTTGTTCAGTTTTTGACATGTTTTCTCCAGCAACTGCAGGTGACTGATCCAATGGTTTTCCATCTGTAAATTTGCTAACAAAATTTAGTTGCATTTTCATAAGAAACTGTTTGCTTTACGCTGTTGGGATCATGAGGTATCAATTTTTGAATTAGGTAAATATTCAGAAAAAACCGTTTTTCGACCATAACTCAGGAACAACAGAAAAAGTTAACATGGAAATTTTATAACTAAAAGATTAAAAATCGACAAACATTTAAAAATATTTCCATGTGACTGAACAAATTTTTCCAACTAGTTTTTGGAGTTTTTTGGAGTTTTCCATCATCACTTAGCCTTAAACGTACAAGGGTCCATGCTTAGTGGCCTAGTGGGCGCAGGCTTGACGTAGGACTACGAATGTAGAGCAATTCGTCTCCCAATGATAAAAGCGGTGATTTTTGTGTGAATTTCATGTACCGTGAACGTACCATATTCTGCGCAGTTAAGACATTTTTATGATTCTTCCGCTATTCTAAGTATTGTAAATTTAAATTAACAATGTGGATAGCAGCAACGGGTAAAAAATATGGGAATTATAAGTCGATCAAAAATTGAGTATATTTTTCGTTTTGTAAACTTATCCACGGTGCCTAATTCTGCACACTTTCTTGCCCATGTTCCTAATTCTGCACATGTTTGCTCCTAATTCTGCGCACCCAAAAAGTTAAATTAAATACTCCTGCCATGCTGTTTATGTCTTTATACGCTGAAAGCACACCAAAAAATCCGGCATTAGCCATTTACCATAATTAAATCCATGATCCGGCCTTCTTGTGCTGTCCGGGTGGCAAAGGAATATTGTTATCATTTTGATTGCCTCATTTTAGATATTTTATTCTCGATAACGTGAAGGCCGAATTGATTCAGGTTTTCTGCATACTGAACATTACACTGTAGACTAATACTAAAAATTGTGTTTTCATATAGAAACCACTTTCCCACTCTCTGACAGCCCTATGAGGTTGGACATTGAAAAAATTGAAGGCATGGTTTCATGAATTGGCGCTCGTAGGTTCGAACCCCGAGACACAGCACAGGATGCCAATTAATGCGAGTTAAAGATTCTACTTGAATTTTCATCCTTCTATACCTCTGCCATTTGGGTGAGGTTGCGTATTCTTTCGCGATTTCTTCGTAGGATACATTACTGCGCAGAATTTGGAACATGAATAAAATGTCTGCGCCTAAATCTGCACAGTATTGCATCGCATTTTTCTAAGGAAAGCAATGCATGCAATCACTCTTTTTGTCTAAAACATTACTAAAACTAATTATTCTTTCTTATTATGATGGGTAATTTGATCATTGCAAAGAATTTCGATCATAAATTTGGTAATTCTCTAGAAGGACAATCTTAGCGTTGGTGCTAAACACGTATTCATGTATTCTGCCATAAAAAATACCTTCAGTTTCACGTTAAATTATTTCGCTCTCTAATATTATGGCCCGTTTGTGAATAATGGCGTAATATTCAACAGACATTTATGAAAAAATAACGCAATGATCATAGTTATGCACAATGTTAAAAAATACTTATATAAAGAAAAATCGTAGAGTTAGGAGCTGCGCAGAATTAGTAGCGGTCACGGTATAGATGTCCAAGTTACACATTAAAGGATTGTGTTCTTACACGTGAGAAAAAATTCATAATTTCAACTCTTCAGATAACTTAAATTGTGGACCTGAAAAGGTCTTGAGTTTTCAAATTTCTGACTCGTGATATCCATTGTCAATACTCGTCCTTTAGATGGGTTATTGGTGTGAGGATTCACACTATTGGGAATATTTGTTTACCGGATAAACGCTACTGGTAGGATCTGTCATCAGGATAGACTTTTATGCTTATGATCGTTTAGATAAATTTGTCCAATACGTTTTAGTACGGTAGACAGAAGTCGAAATTAGCTTTCTTTCAAAGTTTATTATATTGAAGTTATCGGAGAGGTGGTCACGGATACGGGTTCACCGCCATAAATTTAACGTTTCAGAGATCTAACCAGAAGAAAGTTCTTCATGATTTAACAAAACAGCTACATTTGAAATTTCATTACGATTCGTAAAGAAAATTTGTATCTCTTTATAAATGAATTTGTTCGTCCTAAAACCGACGGTTTGGAACCATTAGAATGAAGCCACGGATGTGACTCGAAAGCTGCCTGCCGATGTGTCACCTACCAAAGCCGCTGACCGAATGACGATGCGCAGCAAAAGGCATAGCAGCCAAAACCATATCGTTCGCTGGCGGATGAGTCGATGGATTCTTCGGTTTGTTGGCGTCTCGCTTTGTGAATTTGGATGTCTTCGTTGCCTTAACCGGGGAAGCAGAACAACTGAAGGTCAACAATACAATCATAAGAGAGCTTAACCCGTAGCACATCCCCTACATATTTCTGTCATCTGTGCTAGGGAAGCATTGACGTGGGAAGGCGAAAAAATGAAAATAATGAAATGATGAATAGTCGTCTAATATTTTCTCAATTATTAAACGTCTGTTAGGGAAACATGTGATCTACTGTGTTGTATTGAATTTTTTGAAAAATTTCCAATCGATTGATACCAATATCTCTAGAATCTATTGACGGATGACTGAGTTATAAGCGTGCAAACTATAACCACTTTTCGTTACATGTTCCCTTTTCGTTTTTCTAAGGTGCACCCCCATATAGATAGAATAGAAATCAAAGACGTAGCCCTACATCAAAATTGGAATTGAACGTAAATTGGTTTTGAATTGAGCTTGAAATTGGATTTGAAATCGGACTTAAATCTTTGTTTGAAAGGATTCAAAATTGGACATGAAATCGGACTTCAAATTGTACTTAAAGTTGGATTCAAAGTCAAAGTTGAAGCTAGACTTAAGGGAACATAAACGACTAAATTTTTTGAAAAAAACATAAATTATTTATTTCAGATTTTGATTCTGCACTGCAGTCTTTTCCGCTTATTTTGATACTAATTTTGTAATGATCCGATCACGGAAAGTGGCCGAAAAACGATCGAACACATTAGCATTCCTGTACGGTGTGGAACAACCTCGCCGGAATAAAACGCCGCTCCTGTAAAACCACGTTTTTCAAACTTTATGTACCTTTTTCTCAGAAACTACATAACGTATTGCAACAAACTTTTTTTTTGTTTTGTTGGTAGAAGCTTGGTAAAGACTTTTATAACTTTTGAGCTATAACTTTTTTACACACAGCTTGAGAAAAAAGAAAAAGAAGAAAAAAAGATGGCTGAAAAAATTAAAATTTGTTTTTTTTTTGCTGTTTCTCTGGCTGTGTTTCGTTTACAAAGCTCAAAAGTTATAAAAGTCTTTGCCAAGCTTCTACCAACAAAACAAAAAAAGTTTGTTGCAATACGTTATGTAGTTTCTGAGAAAAAGATAAATAAAGCTTGAAAATCGTGGTTTTACAGGAGCGGCGTTTTATTCCGGCGAGGTTGTTCCACACCGTACTGGAATGCTTATGTGTTCGATCGTTTTTCGGCCACTTCCCGTGATCGGATCATTACAAAATTAGTATCAAAATAAGTGGAAAAGACTGTAGAATCAAAATCTGAAATAAAAAATTTATGGATTTTTAAAAAAATTTAGTCGTTTATGTTCCCTTAGAGCAGAAATTGAAATTGGATTCAAATTGCGCTGGAAATTGTAGTTGGAATTAGACTTGAAACTGGACTTAATATTTGAACTAGACTTCAAATTAAGCTTAAATTAGGCTTGAAACTAAACTTGAAATTTAGTTTTCAACTGAACTTGAAATTAGACTCGAAACTGGAGCTATTTCTATGGAATTAGCATATTTTTCGCAAAAATAGTAGTCACAAAGAAGTACCGATTCGGCAAAAATTTACCAAACCTTTAGTAAAGATCCGTAAACGTCGATATGGACCGAAATTTTCTCCAAGCGCTCGGCTGTTCAAATCCCGGCTAATTTTGGCGGGATTTTTAAGTGTGTAGAATAAATTAAAAACTACTGATTTTTGGATCACAGAAAATGTTTTGTTTAATATTAAGTTTTAAAGAAAAGGCGGAATATTGTGCCCCAGTGTTTCCCAGCCTGGACACGCCAGTGCGTATTGATATATACAGTGGAATAATTGTCAAAATTTTGTATGCAATTTTTGCAATATAATCATAAGAGCCGAATGAAAATCTGAAGATTTGAAGAAGAAAAACTGCAACTTAAATCATTAGAGCAGGCACTTTTGGAAGCTGTATCTGAAAAAAAACAACAACTCACTTAGGTAGTAGTTTACACTATTTAAATTTGACACAATCACAAAAAAGATCTAAGAAAACTTTTTTACAGAAGTCACGAGGAACTTTATTATATATCTTATGCATTTTTTTACGATGATTGTCGATGTTGTTCAGTTTTTACAACTATTTTTTTTCTGTTCATAAATTAGTTATAGTAATAATAAGTTAGCTTGTTAGAGTAAATCCATAGTATTTGTTCGGCAAAGCTTAGTTGATATCTTCTCCTAATCCGGGCTGAATTATAATTGCCTCCCCTACCCCATAAAGCACTATCTTTTGTTACACATCAAAACGTCAGTCAGAGCCGCTGTCTAAAGCAACCTTAACAGTTACAGTAAACAATCTAATTATGAAATATTCGCACTGGAGACATTGCCGGAAAAAATTACTCGACAACCAAATGCCATCTCCTATTACGGTGAGTATCAACATCACAGCCGCCCGCTCGGTGCTCCATGGTCCGATCCGGCCGGTGTAATGCGGCAGCGGCCTCCCATAGCTCAGCGGACGCTGTAAGCATCAGATCCGCCACTATCGAACCCGGTCAGTGCCTGGGCCAGTGATGTAATACGGCTAATCCACTTACTGTGCGAGCAGATTGAAGCATTTGTCGAGTGCCATCGGTTATGAGAGGGCAGCTGTGCAGTAAACTACGCTCGTCATAGGTTTTACTGTCAGTGCAAACACGGTGGAGTCCCCTCGGGTCAACAACGGCGACGGCGACGATGTATTCACGTTGGCAGCAATTGCATTCAATTTATCTCAGTTGACGATCGGATCGATCCAGTGCTGGAGCACCCGTACGGAATATGCTCGTCTTTCGGAAGCTCATTATCGTTTCGTTGCTGGCGACGATAGGACTGCTGTGCCCCCAATCAAGAAGCCACCGGATTAGCAGAAATGGTTCCGAAATGGCGTCAAAACACAGATCGCCGTCATCCGGAGAAGGTGATAATGGACTGCACACATCCAAAGGGGTCGACGTTAGAACCAAGCGGGAAGCATCGGATGACGAGTCGAGTAAGTTTCGAAGTGAAATCTAGAAGAAGCTCGTTCAAGGCTATAATTCGTTCGTTTCAGGTGTTTCCTTGTGGGAGTGGTTGACGGGACAGGACAAACCCACTCGATGTGTGATGGTATCGGTGGGTGGCGTCATCGGTGGTGGTGCACTGATGGGCGCTTTCGTCGGAGCTGGCATTGGAAGTGCGTTCACCGGACCCGGAACGATCGTCGGTGCTTTCATCGGTGGCGTGGTGGGAATCTTCAGTGGTGTCAGTGTGGGCCATCGAGCTGGTGCAGCCGCGTGCGACAGTCCTTGCGGTACCGGATCGAACAACATTCAGTGCTATCCCTATGACTAGAGAATGTAGATGGATGGAATATAAATTTTAAGAAATGAGCTTCTGTTGCAAACTTCTTCCTTCCCTGCAAGTGGGATGTTTGATGGGAATCTGCGATTCTGAAC
Organism: Sabethes cyaneus; assembly: GCF_943734655.1. NCBI lineage: Eukaryota > Metazoa > Arthropoda > Insecta > Diptera > Culicidae > Sabethes > Sabethes cyaneus. Next base: position 53,713,526 of record NC_071354.1, read on the forward strand.
GTGGTGCTGCAAAACCTGTACGAAGCTTCACAGTGGCTGGCGGTTGCATGAGCACAATGATATGCTGACGAACGGCGTGTGTGAACTGTGGTTGTTATTCGTTCGCCGCAATTGCTTCTCCGTGCTGCATAGCGTGTTGTCGTAGTGCCGAGTGCAGTGGGAAAACTACAAACAAGAACAGTCTTTCCTTTCAGTGTTCCGACACGAAGGTAATTGCTGCAACTATCAAACGACCCGACTGCACTGTGCCGGGAACGATTGTACCAACAGAGAATCCTGGCTACAAGCATTCTCCCCTTTCATGAGCAATCACACTTGCACTGACTCTTTCACGTTTTCCAGAAGTGATACATAAAACATAAGGACCAGCAGATTATATTCGGAAGCAATATTTTTCTGTTACTTTTATTTATGGCACCAGAGCAAACAAGGTAACATAAATATTGCACATAATTTTTATGTGTTTTACGTAGACGTGAATTTTCCGCACAACAATGGTTTCGTGTTCTACGACCGTCAGCGAACCCGACTGGTTGCATACCGTGTTATCTGGGAAGTCATCCGTAGTGGTTTGTTTGGAAGAAGAGATCGGAGAGATATTTTCATCGCTCGTTAGTAAGTTATACCGAATGTTTTAAAGAATGAAATTTCAAATTCACACTCGTCTACTGGATGCTTTAGTACTCAATTCCTCAAGATTAATGACTACTGGCTATTGTTTTATGAGTTGCCAATATTGATTGTACGGTTTCATTCAAGTTTTGGTATTTACTTCAAAGGCAAGTATAACATTTTAGGTACTGCTTTTCAAGCTTAATTCATCAGTGAGTTGATTTGTAATACCTACAATTGCATTATCAATTTTATCTTGATTTGTAACCCATCCAACTTAGAGTCTTAAATTTATTTTAGTCTTAGATTTGTTCTAGCGCTTGTTGAAATTTTTTATGCTACAGCGAGGAGCATTTTTCAAAATTACTGGCTTGGCTCGAAGACTCCTAAAATTTCATAAAAATTTGTGCATGGCTAATAAACTTATAGAGGAAAACAATATTCCGAAAATTAGAAATTCAGATATTTCCCAGAAAACTGGAAAGGAAACTATTCGATTTTCACTTATTTAAAACAATTTGAAGATTGCGTCTGAGACATTGCCGACATGTTAACGTAGGATCACACAAAGTTGTTTTTCACATAGTTAGGCGCTTGCTTGTTCACATTATTTGTATGAAAACAAAAAAATATGACAATTTTCTGCATTTCATCAAGGGAAGACGCAGTTTTCAATGTTGAGCAACAAGAAAACTTTATTTATTTGATAACTTGTTGAAATTAAATATTTATATTATATTATTTTTATTTATTTATATTTATTTTTATATTATAAATTATATTGGTATAATATTCCTAAAACAATCATGGAATAATAAGAGTAACAGATTATTTAAAAGATTACAGTTTTCTCAATGTACAAGTTTTCTAAACTTTCACTTTCAAACCCACTCAGGAACAACAATGAGATCGGAAATATGTATTTTTTCTTTAGTTGCTCTGGAGAAAATGTGCATTTGGAAATAATAATTGTTTAAATTACTTAACAAAATCAAGAACAAAACTACTGCTGTCCTGTTACCCTAAAGAAAGGTCGTTGTGATGCGTGAAAATTAATCCTAGATAGCAAAGCTGGGGAGTCAATTTCGCCATTGATACTTTTAACCGATACCAATATCGCCGGTTGCATCTTGCGTCTATGTTCAAGGATGTTCCAGTTAAGTGAACGGCACCTATCTACGTCAATAGGTAAGTTATCAAGGTAGGTGCCGCAATGTTAGTCGGATAAATCTCCGTTGAACACGTTCAATCCGTGAGTTCCAAGTTAGCTGCTTAGGAAACCAAAACAGACGACAAGTAGTGGACGTACTAGGACGTAATACAATGATTTAAGACAGTGAGGAACCTTGAAGTACCGACCATTTTCTCGAGATGCTTTGTCCAGCAGGAGGCCATTGTCACTAACTCGGTCAACTTTGCGTAGCTCAATATCACCTACGGTGTAACCAAAGATGATCGAATTTTTATTGGGGTGAAAACTCACAACTTTACATTTGGCTGTGCTTACAATGAGCCAGTTCCGTTTGCACCAGTCAGTAAATAAATCTAGAATATCTTGAAGTCGTCTATATTTCCTATCGGAGCAAATAATTTCAGGACATCGGCGTACACCAGCTTGCAGTCAACACCCAGCAGTAACGCAACATCGTTAAAGAATAACAAGAAAAGCTGAGATTCCATGTGGTTTCCTTGAGGAACTCCAGACTAATTATTGGTAAACACCGATGAAACACTGCATCCGAGTTTCACAAGAAGCACCCTACCACTTAGAGAGGCTTCCGTCGTGCTCTAAAAAAAATCTCAATTCTCGGCGCTTGGCAAAGCGCAAAAGACAAATCGATTTGCTCTCTCTCTCTCTCTCTCTCTGTCGGATGTTAACATTTCCTACTAGCGATGAGTTTTTTTTTGTTTCTGGAGCACTTTGATGCTTTTCTCTGTCCTCGAGTGAGCGTCAGTTTTGTTTCATCTTTCTTTTTCTGTCGGAGCGCTACCGAGTGCATGCGCTCAATGTCATGGAGCAAATTCTTTCAGTCCATGAAATTGCCTGTCCGATATTCTTTTTGGGATACGAAGCATATAGGGTATGTTGCTACATCGTCGTAATTGCCTATTCCCGTCCTCTCCAACACAAATTATTAAAAATATCAGCATTTTTATGACACACAATGCAAAACTAGTTATTCCCTAATATTTTAGTTAGTTGTCTATCATACGCGATCAATCAAAGTAAGCTGAGATCTATTTAAATGCTTTTTATCATTAAAGAAGTCCTACCAGCCAAATTTCCTCCGTTTTTTCGTGCGACGAAGAAGATAATGTCGACTAATCGGTTTAATTTCCGTCTTTCATAAATGAAAATAACTCACGCAAGGCATTGTCGGTATTCTACAGCCAGAAAAACCTGCCTGACCTGCAGAAAATTTGTAGAATAACATTTGTCATGCCGTCCTACACAAATACATGCGCGTTAGCTTCGTAAACATTGTTGTGATTTTTAGTTCGGACGATGAAAAATTTTGATGGACGGATTTTAAAACGGTACGACGAATTTAAGAAATAAAGTCAGTTGCGTAATTTCAATAATATGCTTAATAGTCGCTTTTCAGTGATTTCAAAGTTCACGGATCGGAAGGTAAGTGTGTTTTAGTCAAATCAGCACAAGAACTTTTGGAGTATTCATTAAATCCATCCAACAAATGATGAAAACTAAAATGGCTTCACTTATTACGACGGGAATTAGAAAAAACTACAAGGTATACAGCCCTAAGGATTGTACGAAAGGGTGACGTAGGACTGTGTCATATAATACTCATTATATTGATAACATGTTTTAATCGATGAAGTATAACTTTATGTCTGATCATTAAATCAAAGACTAATGTAAACTGCATTTCTGGCATATGCATATTTGAGTATTTGTGAGTATCATTGTTTGAGTGTTTATTTGTAAAAGAGCGAAATATTCTGATTTAATTCTTCATTGAATCAATGGTGGTTTTGAAAAAAAAACCGTTTGAAATTGTTTGGTGGCCCTGAAAAGAACTATGTTTGAGATGATAGCACTTCTTAAAAATCAGTACTATAATTACTGTTGCCAATATATAGATGGATGTCGCTATTCGGTCCTTTAGACTCTAGGATGATAGTTGCCCGCTAATACAGGAGTGATAGGAAATACCAAATCACTGTAAAGTAGAAATGGATTAGTTTTATCAAAATACTGACCGTCCGTCAGTGCGATCGTGCGATAAATGAGCAGACGGCGAACCTAGTGTGCGATTTTATAGTCACTGGCACTGCCGTTACTACTTGTAAGCTAGTGTAGGTATGGGAGAAACCAGATCGGCTGCTGCTGCTGCTCAAATAATTATCCGAATGGAACGTTAATCATTTAGAAAATGTAGAAAAATCTTTCCATTCTTCAATTACTATAGTTCTTATAAGAACTGTTTACGACCACAACGGCCTGCTGCTGAATTTGCTGCCCGTCAGTCGATCCGTTTCCATTTGCCTTCAGTGTCCGATAGCCGTCGATGATAAATAAAATACGACCGTCCGTCAGTGCGATAGTGCGATAAATGAGCAGGCGGCGAACCAAGTGTACCATTTTAAAGTCACTGGCACTGCCGCTGCTACTTGTAAGCTAGTGTAGGTGGTGGAGGAAACCATATCGGCTGCTGCTGCTTAAATGATTGTCCGACACTGATTGAGCAAGCTATCGAACAATTTCGCATGTCTGCGATGGGGATAATGCAAAATGTAACGTAAAGTGCATCGTGTGGGATTCACGTTGGCCATTGCCCGCTGATTCCGCTTGTTTTCGGGGTCGGTGTTGCCGTCAATAGCTATCGATGTTGCCAATTGGATTGGAAAAGGGGTGTGGCTTACAAAGTGGTCTCAAAGGTTATCATTTGGATCCAAATCCTTTGGTGTATCTAATTGTCGTCCGTGCCTGTGAAGCTAGGCGATCACAAGGGAAATGTATGGGAAAATTCGGCCTTAAAACTTTACACACATTTTCACTATTTAGCGTATAAAAAATTATTATTAATATGTTGCTATAAAATTGCTGGACATTTTATCTATCCAACGACATATTAACTGTTATGTTTCGTTCAGTAGTATAGTAGCTATTAGCGTTTGAAATATTTCATTCAAACGTTACACTTCTATTTTTCGTTTTTACAAAGTGCTACCCAGTCCCAGTATAGTAAACAAAGACGTAGTCCTACGTCAAAAAAACCTAATTATGTGTCTCCAGTGTACGAAGAAAAGATTGGTCCTGGTTGATAGTTGTGCTCTTTCTGTGCAAGGTGAGTACTTACAAGTGAAAACAATATTCAGGTATCATTCACAGGAAGAGCAAACGGTTGAACAGAAAACGAAAGCTCTTGGTCGTTATGAGTAGCAGATAACGCTGTCTCTGTATGCTAGAGATGAGCAAAATCAGGTCTGCACTTAGGTATGAATTCAGTCATTCAACCATCTGTTGGGAGGCACCAAGTTGAGACAGTTGCCGTAACAGTATTGCATGGTCAATTCGATCGAAAGTTGCTTTCAAGTCAGTATAGAAAACATCAACTTTTATCTTAAGATTAAACGGTGTCCCACATCAAATTGCATCACGGAAGAAACGCCGCGAATTGATTTTGCGCAAGCACCTGGAAAATCCTCAACTATCTTAACCGGACATCTGAAAACAATTCGGAATCGTGCACTCAACTGTGAGTCGTGTTGTTAAACGTTACTAAAAAACTCTAAACATCGAATGAAAGGAGAAATGCGGTCAGAATAGCTGTTTTATTAGTGATCAGGACCACAAGCCTGTCGTGGAAGCGTTTAAGGAGAATCCCAATACTTCGGTCAGGGATGTGGCCAAAAAGAGGAATCGGTCCTAGTCTTTCGTTCAGAGAGCCGAGGAACGGGAGGGACTGCATAGGTACAAAGTGCGGAAGGCTCCGAATCGTGACAAACGACAACATACGGTGAGATAGTCACGGGCCTGGAAACTGTACACCCAGATGCTGACGAAGCCTCAGTGTCTCATCATAGAAAGAAGATGAGACTTACGTTAAGGCGGACCTCCGACAGCTTCCGAGGCTACTGTTTTTCAACGCCCAGCACAAGTTTGGTGTTCTGGAGGAAATAAGGAAACAGAAACTTTCAAAGTTTGCCAAGAAATACATTATTTGGCAAGCGATTTGCTCACGTGGCAAACACAGTGCGCCTTTCACGACTACCGGGACTGTAAACAAGCAAATCTACCTCATGGAGTGTCTACAGAAGCATCTGATTCCTCTGGCCGGGTCTAGCTTCATGCCACTATTCAAAGGAGATGTCTTGGAGTGGTACGAAGCCAGCGGCGTTACTTTTGTACCCAAAGACATGAACCTCCCCAACGCATCGGAACTAAGGCCCAACGAAAGATACTGGGCTTTCATGAAACAGGCATTACGGAAGCATCCCAAGGAGATCAAATCTGAGGAAGATATGAAAAAAAAGTTGGTTTCCGTACAGAAGATGCTGCAGCCAGACTAATTACTAATGGGCTATATTTTATTGTCCGAAAGTTTGAAAGGGATCGGTCAATTAGGTAATTTTCTACATCGTTTCTTCCGTGGTGCAATTTGATGTGAGATACCCTTTATAACCATATCGGTAATTATTTTGAACAGACCCAAGTCCAACGAATTGGTTGCAACATGCGCCGCCGCCATTTCAGCAACACTGTTAGAGGCAGTCTCACCAGCAAAAACGAAAGCGAAGAATCTCGCAAACAGCTCACAAGAGTCAGAAATTGAGTTAGTCTCAACACCATCGTAATAAACGTTCAAATAAATCGTAGACGATTTTCTTTTAGAGTTGACAAATTTCAAAAATTTTGCGAATGCATCTAAAAATCAGGGTGCATACAATGGTAGTGTGGAAATGGTGTATTCAATTGTCGTTCCTGCCTATGAAGTAAGGCAATCTCGAAGAAAATGTATGGGGAAATTTGACTATGAAACTTTTCGTTAATTTTACTAACACTATTTGGTCATTGAAAAAGAAAAATATAATAAAAACGGTTTTTTTTACTAAAGTCTGGTGAGAAGAATGGTAGACTGGATAAAACTACGAAACTAAATACACACAGCTTCGGAAATACATTAACAATGAGTGAAATATTTTGCAGAGTGGTAGACGTGTGTCTGTTCTTTCTGAAAATGTAACACTTGTTTATATTACAAGCGCTCAGCGTAAAATGGCGTCGAAAGAAGAGCAGGTGCGAAAAGCAATTGTATGCGGTCGCAATGAAAATCCGGATCTCTCGTTAAAACAACTTGCCAAAAAGCTAGAATTTCCTCCAAGCACTGTTCACAGTGTTTTAAAATCGTTCGATACTTGCTTGACAACAGCTAGGAAGAAGGGACAGTGGAGCAAAAACGGATCTGAGGAACCACCACTAGGATGCGAAGGTAAAACAAATATTACGGAGGAGACCAGATCTTTCTGTACATAGCAGTGCTCGTAAAATAAAAATGTCGCCAATATTCGTGCACACTTCTTAGCAACGACAAGGCATGAAGTCTTTCAAGGTGAGGACTGTGCCAAACCGTAATGATAAGCAAAATACGACGGCCAAAACACGCGCTCGTAAGCTATATCGTAAATATTTAACGAAGTTCCCATGCGTTATAATGGACGATGAAACGTATGTCCTAGAAGACTTTACACAGCTTCCTGGTATGTGTTTTTACACTGCCATGAAACGGAATGGCGTTGCAGAGCATTTTAGGCCAAAGAAGAAAGCCAAGTTTCCCAAAAAATATTTAGTACGACAGGCAATATGCAGCTGTGGTCGAGCAAGCAAAAGTTACATCACTACGGGAACGGTTAACAAGGAAATATAGCGTGAAGAATGCCTGCAGAAACGATTGCTACCGTTCCTACACAGCCATGATGTACCCTCGCTGTTTTGGCCTGATTTGGCATCCTGTCACTACGCGAAAGATGTACTGGAATGGTATGGTGCTAATGGAGTCTATATTGTACCGAAGGAGGCGAATCCACCTAACTGTCCAGACTTACGCCCCATCGAGCGGTATTGAGCGTTGGTGAAGAGAGAGCTGTCCCAGCACAAACAACAAGCAACAACTATAGATAAATTTCGAAAATTTTGGACAAACGCAGCTAAATTGGTTGCCAACAAGTCTGCACTGTCCCTCATGGCAAGGGTAAACTCCAAAGTTCGCCAATTTTTCATGCAGACCAAATAAATAATGTTAATTTGTTTGATAATTATTAACGATACACACATAAATGATATAAATTGTTTCATGGATCAAACTTCTAGCAAATTAGTTTTATTGCAAAATTGAGGTGTCCAAATTTTGTCGCTAACAAGCCTTATTGCGTAGTTCAATTGATAAGTGGGACTCTAACCCACACTCTCTCGGCTGGCACACGAGTGTATTGGCAATTAAACTATCAGCACGCTGGTGTTTTTACCACACCGGGTGTGTTTTTCTGTTTCTGTCGCGGTCCAACGTAAACTATTCTATTAAAGTGGAGGAACGTTTGGTGAGAAGAATGGTAGGCTGTATGAAACTGCGAAACTTCGATATGTAAGTACGAATGTGCGTACGAATGGTTAGACTGGAGGGACGGAATCTAGATGTGAGACTATCTAATATAGGGTTTTGTTTGATTATAGTTCAATTGTCAAAACAGTCGGGCGCCAACCGACAGAGTGAGGGTTAGAGTCCCACCAATTGAAATACGCAATATATTTTTGGTTTCATATCGAAGTTACGCAGTTTCATCCAGTCTATCTTTCTTATCTCCAAATGCTCCTCCACTTTAGTAAAATAGTTTACGTTGGACCACGACAGAGTCAGAGACAAGTAAAAAAATAAAAACATATAATTGCTACCTCTATTGTGAGTCGATCGTTATCCTAACCATCAAAATACATAAAGCAAAGTAAAACCTAGGTGCTACATTCTGTTATCAAAACTTGACCTTCTGTTTTCATACGACAGACTTCGCAACCAGCTGTCAGAGTGCAGGACAATTGCATGTCGGTTGCTACGACCCTATTGACTCTAACAGCCTCTCCCAGTCGAGATTCGAACATACGACGACTGGCTTATTAAGCGTCATACCTCGAAGCCAACTGGGAGGCTGAATCAAAATATATTCATTAGGAATTAAGGTTTTCTTGTCTGTTTTGTTTGCAACAGATTGGCTTGAATGTTCGACAATACACCACCTTGGGCAATGGTAATTCCACCCATAATTTTATTCAAATATTTTCCGTTACGGGTGGTCCGCTACAAATGGCATGAGATGTCTTCCGGCAGTCTTCCGTGCGGTAGCCTACCAGTTTCAAAACTTCCACATAAATATTTATCACACAGTAGAAGGGCCGATGGGCACCAATGTGTTCAACGTAATTTTCCTTTCGCAGTAAACGGTAAATATGACTTAACGAGGACTGCAGACCAATATAACTTGTCGTAAAAAGTCAACCGGGAAGCCTCTACGCAAGCCTTAGAAATATCATCGACAAAGCTGTTAGTAATGCTCGCATAAGCTTAAGTAATCTTATCATAGTTTGCAGAAAGCAGCAATAGAACCGATTATGCTTTTCTCTGCTTGACAGCTACCGCCATGATTTAATGAAGCTTTTCACTACAAAGCTATAAAGCATACAGCTGGCTCTGGTAAGATGCTAAATCAGTGCGCCAGCTTTGTTAACTTGAAAATTCAACCGTGAGCAAAAAAGCAAAAGTTTTACTGTCAGATCATCCTGATCGATTTGATTCATAGCGATCATAATAAAATATCCCATGGAAAAAATATTACTAAATTTTCAGCAGTCTCCGTAGGTTTGCAGCGTATGCGCATTAAACTTTATCGTGCATATTGATATAATAGATGAATAAAACTAACGTGTCATTGAAATTTTAAAATTTTCGAAAACTGGTAGTTTCAATAAAATTAATGTATTCAGTTAGTCAATCTGAATATCTAGCAAAATCATTTTAGTTGCTTCCCGTGACAGGAAAACCGATTGATAATAGCTTTCCTACTGCAACACACTTTGCTTTGATGTAGTAGTATTAACTGTCAGTAAAGAAAACAGACACTTGCATGAATTTTAATTTTGAGTGATTTCGGGTAAAGTATATCCATAACATTTGTCTTAGTTATAGTAGAATTGAATCTTCTTCGTTTCAACTTTTTCGTTGATTCGTGAATTGTACTAAGACACGTTCGAAAATAATTAGAAATTAGCAATGCTTGATCCAACCAATCACAAAGCGAGGATTTCTTCGGACATTGCTTCATTAACTTTCAATTAGTCAATAAGACTTTAGGTCGTCTACTAATAGTTTTCTTTATTTGGGTCGAGATGTAGATGATTTTCCGATCGATTGGTGCCAAAATATTGAAAACCTGACGACTTTGCGAGCTAGGAGTTTTGGAATGACACCGCAAGACGTGGTGCTATGTCAAAAAGTAGGAAACACTACGTTGATTATTCGACAGCACCAAAACCGCCAACACATCAAATTTCGTTAAACTATCGAAAATCACCAAAGACGGAAGGCATCTTTCACTGGAATACTAAGCACCGTCCGTGTTTAGACAAAGATCCTTCTGCACGATACATTTCTACGCTTGCCATCCCACCCGGACATGACTGGTAAATATTGCAATACATTTATATCACTTCCTTGCCACCCTTCCTGACAGAAGTTGTGCGTGTACCGACGAAACCATGAATAAAGTATCATTGAAGTAATGTGTCTCCCTCCCCCCTTACCCTGGTTTGGGGGTTGGCCAGTAGCAACAAAACACTCTGGAACACATGCGAGAAGAAACGGCAATCCCGACTATCCCGGTTACAACGCCGCCGGTAGGCAAGACCGTTGCTTCGACTCCCCCGAGGACTGAGAATGTGGAAAAAATGAATCATTTAATGATGGGGAAGAAAATTGGATGATAGAAGAGGGCAGCAGAAAAAATGGTTTTGTTTCACAGACGAAGTACCTGGTGATGTATGGAAGAAGAAAAAAACAAAGAATAATACTTGTTTCTGAGGGGAAGCTAAACGCAATTGTCTGTATCACAGAAAACATGCAAAAGTATCCCGGTTAAATAGGGGGAGTCCAAAACGGTATCCAAAACGTGAAACTTAATCAAAAATAGCAATTGACATCGAAAACAAAAATTTCTTATCATGTTGAGCAAACCAGGAAAATAGAACTAAAAGACCAAAAGGTTTTATTTTTTAAGCCTAGAAATCCTAGCTGAAACATCAAATTTGAACCCACGCACCGAAGCGAACATTGCGTGACAATTTGATTGCACAAAGCTTGTGTGACACACGCACGGAAGCATGCGTGCGATTGTGACGTAGAAACAGATTCTGAGTTCAGCCTCCAGGTTTCCCCTCGCACACATCAACCAACATCAACGTTACAACATCGAACCGGAACCGGCAAAATGAAATTGTAAACGACAATTTGTTTGCGATATATGTATATGCTTCGCGTGGCAATGCATATTCCTCCGCCAGCGCGTCTCGCGTCGCATAATAAATGGGACAAAACGATCAGGATAAACGCTTTTCCGACATTCCGGAAAGAGGTCTAATCAGAGGTGCGTGAAATATGTTGTTTAACGTCGGAATTTGACGTGTACAAATTACGGATGCTGCCACCTTACACGGTGGCATTCATGCTTACACTTACATGCAAGACACAATTGGGCCACCACCCGTCGTGGCAGCTTGCACAAAAGGCTTGAGATTGATGAAATACCAACCGGATGTGACGTAATTCAACTGCACTTTGGTTGGTTGGTACAGATGTACTTACAGCATTTCGCACATTTACAAATGTTGCACATGTTGGAGGCACAATGTACAAAGCGAGTTGCTTATATATTCATTTTTACCTCAAAAAGTGTAACAAAAAACTAGGAGTAAGTGTAATAAGTTTAATGTGATTACTGCAAGATTAAATGGAAAAAGCTGGTCTAAGATGTTTTTCTTTTAGTTTGTTATTTACGCACATATTACATGTACACGGATATAATTTGATCTCCAAAATGACTCATGATTTCAGGTTTCTAGTTTATGCTTTATGAAAATTCACCATGAATAATACTTATGATGCCACGAGCTTCTTAGAGTACAACAGCACAATGCGAAATCATGAACTATTATTCATGATTTTGTACTGCTTGATATGGAAGTTCAGTCATGATTTGACAGCAATTCAAACTTCATGCTTTCATGGTTTCATTCATGGTGTAGACATTATCCAACATATATTGCTGTGAACCGCAATCAAAATTTCTCCTACCGTAGTTAAATGACTATTGTGCATTCACAGCGAAAAACCTCGTAATTATGCTCAAAGATCGGCAGAGCATGCATGATTATCAAGGTTTTGATCAGCATGATTATTTCGGATTTCCTGGTCTTAAGTAGCAACAAGTATTGGACTAACATTCTTTTCCATCAGTGACTGCAGAATTCGGGAAAAAATGACAATATGAATCATGAACATACACCATTCGCCTACCTCGACGATGAGCGGATCCCATTAGGTATATGAACGATAGACATACGGACCTTAGGTATACAGAAATTAGGTATAATCGACGATAGGCATAAAAACATTAGGCATAATGGACGGTAGGCATTATGGACGGTAAACATAATGGACGATAGGCATACTGTGCGGAAGTCGTATGGTATGGTATGTAAGGTAGGCATAATGCACGTTAAGAAACCCTTCGCTAGCTTGCAAGAAGTCTAATCGACTCAGTTTAAAAAGCATTGCATATAGGGTGAGTCGAATTATCTACGACTAGCCGAAACCTAAATGAACGAAACAACAAATGGCATAGTAGATCTAATGACGGAAGACGACTGGCCGAATCATACATGGCCGAGCCGACAACTGGCCGAATGTCACAGAAAATATTCACAGTCTTCGATCAGCGCAAATGCTGGGTATATACTGTCCTTACTCGCCGCCGCTCGTTCGGACTTAACTCAGTAAACCTAGGAAAATTCATGTACCTAAATAGAGGTAATTTCTGCGAGTGGGCTACCTCCCCCCCCCCGCAGTGGCTGGCATTTCCGACGGCTTTTGGCCGCCTCGTCCTGAATCAACTTCGAAACGTTTGCTACTGACATGGTGGATAGGGATCGCACCGTAATTCAAAGAAAAAACCTGAATTAATCCACCTAGCGCCTTTCTACTATAGCAATATTATTTTTAGTTTCTCAGGATCATTTATAATTAGGTTGATTATATTTTTGATTATCAGTTTTCAAAATCGTTATTCAATAGTAAAATTCACAAGAACGTACTGCGTGCAATAATTATATTTTCTTTCCTAGGGTACGTAATTATTTGTAAGCGTTATTTAATTTACTTTATTTATATTTAGTATTAGTAGTAGTAGTATTTATATTTATATGGATATAAACGTTCTTAAGAACCCGACGCTTCTTTATCGACAGATTTCGCACAGGACAATTACGGTGCTAGTGCAACGATCCTACTGACTCTATAGCAGCACCGCACAGTCGAGATTCGAACTTGGCTTGTTAGGCTAGCATCCTATCTCAGATTTAATTGGGTGAGCGAATGGATATATGTAGAAAATCAAAAATTAAAGAAAGAGCCAAAGTAGGGCCACAAACATGCTTGAGCACTGCCTATAATCGCATATCAGTCCCATATGCATCTTCATCGTTTTTGAGTTAAATATCAGGTTCTCTCTTTTTCTTGGTTTACTATCCATTAAGAATACTAAAAAGCTGTTTTTATTTCAAAAAGTCTGAAAAAAATATGAAGACAAATTGTCCCATCTTAAAAATAATCGCATATCAGTCCCACCAAATGTTTTTCCAGGTTATGCCCATATATTTTACTTCAATCCATATAAACAATATTTGTTGTTATTTTTACGCTTTTTAAATATTAAAAATCATCAGTTAATTTATAAATACAGGATGGTTTCAAAGAAATTCCATACGAAAATTAATTTGGTAATTTTCGTTGAAACGGGGCCACTAATGACACGTGAGGTCTTCAAATATTGGAACTCTTATACTTGATTGGTTGGAAATGGTTAAAATATGAGAATACTTAATACCTCGAAACAGTGGACCCTTCGTTCGCGAAGGGGCTTGATGGTTTAAAAAAAAGTTAAATTTTTAGCAAAATATTGCAATATATATCACGAAATGCTTCCTAAATTTGCAATGAAACAACTAATAAATGGCATAATTCTGTAAAGAAGAAGAACAAGTGAAAATTCCTGAAGTAAAAATTATTTTTTTGGTGGTCATCTTGGATTTGGTCACTTTATTGGATTTTATGACAAAAATCGCTGTTTTCACCATTAGTACCACAACCGATTTTCATTTTAAGACCACCATTGGAAAGCTGAGAAAAAATGCTGTTAGTAGCATAACTACATCCGTCACAGAACGTTTGTGACTGAGAAGAGCTAAGACTGATATGCGGTTATTTAGCTATTCGATGACCTAAGTAATCGCATATCAGTCTCTACCTTATTTTTAATTGCAATTTTCACAAAAAATGCAATGTTTTGATAAAGAAGTTATATTAAAGGTCTATTTTAATATATTATGTCGAAAAAATAGGAATAAACTGCGCTCAACAGGTGAAATAACCAAAACAAAAAAATACCTTCAAACGCTGTTTTCTCAACTCGATGATATTGCAGATGGGACTCATATGCGACTATAGGCAGAGCATGTGGCTAAAATTGAATTGAATTAAAATTTTGATAAATTGAAATGAAATGAATTGAGTTGAGAATTGACGATTATGTTTCATCACTTTTCCTGTAATTCAATGTAAATTGCAAAATTGTAAATAGTACACACATACATACACACATACACAGGCACAATAACACATGAATGCATGCATGCATGCATACAGACACATATAAACATACATATACCGTGACCGCTCCTAATTCAGCGCAGCTACTAATTCTGCGCATTCTTCTTTACAGATATAAGTATTTTTTAACATTGTGTATAACTATGATCATTGCGTTATTTTTTTTATAAATGTCTGTTGAATATTACGCCATTATTCACAAACGAGCCATAATATTTTATAGCGAAATAATTTAACGTGAAACTGAAAGTATTTTATATGACAGAAAACATCGTCTTTAGCACCAACGCTAAGATTGTCCTTCTAGAAAATTAACAAATTTATGATCTAAATTCTTTGCAATGATCAAATTACCCTGTATAATTAGAAAGAATAATTAGTTTTAGTCATGTTTTAGACAACAAGAGTGATTGCATGCATTGCTTTCCTTAGAAAAATGCGATGCAATAATGCGCAGATTTAGGCACAGATTTTTTATTCATGTTCCAAATTCTGCGCAGTAATGTATCCTACGAAGAAATCGCGAAAGAATACGCAACCTCACCCAAATGACTGAGGTATAAAGGCATGAAAATTCAAGTAGAATCTTTAACTTGCATTGATTGGCATCCTGTGCTGTGTCTCGGGGTCCGAACCTACGAGCGCCAATTCACGACACCATGTCTTCTATTTTTTTTTAATGTCAGAGAGTGGAGAAGTGATTTCTACATGAAAACACAATTTTTAGCATTAGTTTACAGTGTATCAGTATGCAGAAAACCCGAATCAATTCGCCCTTCACGTTATCGAGAATAAAATATTTAAAATGAGGCAATCAAAATGATAACAATATTCCTTTGCCACCCGGACAGCACAAGAACGCCGGATCATGGATTTAATTATGGTAATGGCCAATGCCGGATTTTTTGATGTGCTTTCTGCGTATAAAGACCTAAACAGCATGGCAGGAGTATTTATTTTCACTTTTTGGGTGCGCAGAGTTAGGAGCAAACATGCGCAGAATTAGGAACATGGGCAAGAAAGTGCGCAGAATTAGGCACCGTGTATAAGTTTACAAGACGAAAAATATACTCAGTGGTTGGTCGACTTATAATTCCCACATTTCTTACCAGATATTATTGACCGTGGCACTACACGTTGAGGCTATCCACGTTGTTAAATTAAATTTAGAATACTTAGAATAGCGGAAGAATCATAAAAATGTCTTAACTGCGCAGAATATGGTACGTTCACGGTATACACACACATATTGAATACAATCGATACTTGATTGGAATATTCTGCTTTTACACGTCTTATGCGCTTCAATACATGACGCTTAAGTGTTTAAGTTTGAATAACTTTTGCATGAATTGTCCGATTATCAATAATTTAGTTTCGTTTGATAGATCTGAACAGCAATTTTCAAATAATGATAAACCGCAGAATATTTATCATTGCATTATTGCTAATATGTTGCAAAAATATGTTTTAAATATCTTTTTTGTGTATTTCTTCATGTAACTTTCAAACCACAAGCCCAATTCTCATGAAATTTGGAGGTTATGTCTTTAAAAGGGTCTCCTTTCAATTGCAATTAATTTTGTATAAATCGATTGAGGGACCTCTGAGAAAATGAGGTCTGATACTTTTTGTATTTTTATACATAACTTTTGAACTAAGAATCCGATCAATATAAACAATGGGACAACTAGACCTTTCATTTGATACTAAAATCATTAAAACCGATCCAGCCGTTTCTGAGAAAACTGGGATAAAAAAGCGTTACATACATGGAGTTTCATCAAAAGTGCGCTCATTCTTTAGAACCTAATATTTTGACTAATGGAGGCCATAATATTGTTTCAAGTCGTACTTATCTGCAATAAACCGAAAACAAAAATTAAAATAATAATCGTATTTCATTTTTATTCACGGTTAGATATTGCTAAAGATTTTTCGATACAGTCCTTATCTCAAGAACGGCTCAAGCAATCTTCATGATTCTTTTTTAGGTTTAAAGCCAACAACATTATTTAGTGCTTGACCCATCTTTTTGTCGATATTGTAATTTTTGTATATTTTAGAAATGTTCAAGGTCAACTTTTACTTACTTTTATGTTAGAATGTCCGTCATTTTGTTATGCGTTCGAATTTTAAAAATAGGATGAGTCAAACACGAGATAATTTAATATACTTTCATGTCATTTTGGAACTTTTCAATTCGGATAAGCTTCCAAGCGCTAATCCATGGTACCGCAATACATGTTTTTTTGAATGACTATCTTGATGGAGCCGTAGGGGAAAGGGGAAGAGGTTCCCATATGAAAACAAAATTGTAAATATTAGTATAAAATGCAATGTTTTGAATGCAGAAACCCCGATTCGATTGGCCTTTTGCGTTATCGAGAGAAAAATATTTGAAATGAGGCAAAAAATATGGTGTAAAAGCTACTATGCCCCCTTAAGTGCGTATTCGTGAGCAGGCTTCATTCTCGGTTTTTTGCTCAGTAGATGCTATTTGACTGCAGCGCCTCAACGAAACAGAACTTGAAAAAGTAGCGTAAAGGGCAATTGTAGAGCTAATTATTATCTACATTATTGTTGAAGAAAGTACAGTTCTATCTTTTGTATTTACGGCGCTATGCGATTGCTACCCCGTTGGTAGCCAAATGAGCGCTCTTTCTGCTACCAACAGGGTAGCAATCGCATAGCGCCGTAAATACAAAAAAATAGAACTATACTTTCTTCAACAATAATGTAGATAACATTAATGTAAATACAAATGCCCTTTACACTACTTTTTCGAATTCTATTTCGTTGAGGCGCTGCAGTCAAATGAGCATCTACTGAGCAAAAAACCGAGAATGAAGCCTGATCGTGAGAAAGCGATGTTTTATAAATTATGCCTAATGTCCGTATGTCAAACGTAGCGCACCCCTCGCCGAAAATGCATCCATAAACTCATTGTGAACATCGGAATTCGTTCAAAAATTGAATATTGAACATTGAGTGTGGCCGATCTATTATAGCATGTCTGGAGACACCAGGAAGCATTCAAAAAATATCACCATGAAAATAGAATAGTTTAAAGTAGTGTTAGTTACTTTAGAAGCAGAAGAAGGTGTTATTTTTGCACTTTTGCGTTGCACACGATATTCGTATATTCAGCGATGCTATGAAGCGTGAATGTATGTGGCTCATTAGTTATAGCCCAAGCAACAAAAGTGAGTTTTATTGTACTCTTATGGTGGTCTTCAATACCAATTTTAGTCTTAAATGCCATCATAAGAGTCTAATAAAACCCAAATTGTTACTTGGGTGGCGAATTTCGTTGCTCAGTTTTCTCTTGATAAATCGTTTACCGATGCTCGGGGTAGGGTAACCAACGTATTTTGGACCCCATAAGCATTTGTACATTATTTGGGCACTTACAGCAAAATCAAAAGGAAGTGTCCAAATTATGTACAATAAGACTATAAACAATAAGACCATAAGAATTGAAGGAAACTTACGTCTCTTGCGTTGTAAGCTGCTGAGTTGTTTTCCAACCTCTGCTTTCCATCCACCAGGACCAGGACCAACATTCGGATGTGGCTGGCGTCGGTATTAATCAGTATGCAGATATCTGATCAGGTTGCACAATAAGGAATGGTTTGCGGTCCCAAGTATACTTTTGACGTAGGACTACGTCTTTCTGGAAGGTAGCTGGTATAGGGGGTAATTCCAAAAAATCTTTCTCGAAAAGTGGTCAGGTTTTGAACGCTAATAGCTGAGTGGTTTCCCGATCGTTTTTCAATATTTTTGCACCAATCGATTAAAAAAAATTCTAAGAACTGGTCCAAATAAAGAAAAGTATGGATTATTGATGTTGAACTATTGAAAAATTGAAAATAATGGACCTATGTTTTATCAGAATTCGCGCTTCGTGACTGGTTGTTGAAAGTGACGTCATCTAAGTGGCAATGCGTTTTCACGCTTCGGCTTATAATTCAGTCAATTTTCAATAGATTTCCAAGATATTTACACCAATTGATAGGAAAATAGATTTGGAAAATATTGAAAATATAGAAAACTATTGATCTTCAATGCGCGTCATTAAAAAATTTAATTATTTTCATATTTTTGCCTTCCCACTTCAGTGCTTCCCTAGCACGGATGATAGAAATATATACGATATGAGCTATGGGTTAAGCTTCCTTATGATTGTATTTAATTTACGCCCTATCGAATCCGATCGAAAATTGTTGAGCTTCAGCTGTTGCTGCTTTCCCGGATAAAGCAACGAAGACATCCAAATCCACCAAGCGAGACGCCAACGAACCGAAGAATCCATCGACTTATCCGCCAGTGAACGATGTGGTTTTGGCTGCTATGCCTTTTACTGCGCATCGTCATTCGGTCAGCGGCTTTCGTTTGCGACACATAAGGTAGGCAGCTTCCGAGTCACATCCATGGCATAATTTTAAAGGTTGTATTTGAAACATTGTTTGCCTTACGCTGCACATCGTCGTCAGTTGGTCGTGTTCATCGACTCCTGAGGAAAGGAAAGTATGCTGAGCGTGTTGGAGCTGAAGCACTCGTCTCGCTGCCGTAATGAAATATCTGGCTGCTAAAGTTCTGGAATTGGCAGGAAATATGCTGCTCGCGACAACAAATTGACCAGAATTAAGCCACGTCATTTGCAGTTGGCCACCTGGACTAGTATTTCATCGTGACTCATAACCATACACGAACGGCTTCGTCAATCGCATAGCTGCTGAGGCTTTCCGGCTGGTCCGTTGCAACGAGCCATGCCTGGTTAGCGGTTATCGGTACTCCAATTTACCGAAAAGAGATTTACGGTGCGTTAGTGCAAGTTTATTGCAAGCTAGAGTTATTGCTCCTTTTATGGCTATTTAGACTACTGTGATAATCGTTTAATGCAACATACCGCATTTTGCACTGTTAATCTGACACTAGAGTGGCTTTTAGTTTAATCAACTAATGAGTTTGACTTCTTTTTCCTTCTTGTCCTTCTTTTTCACTTCAGTTTCCTTGAGCGAAATCCTATGCGAGATTCGACTGTGATAATCGTGTAAATCGGGGTAGTCTAAATAAGGGCAAATGTCGCAATATGATAATAAAACAATCGGTCCTTTTAAGGATCACACAACGATTGAAGAGTTTATTATATTTGCTTGCCCAGTTAATACCATAATAATACAAGTAACGAGGGAAAACTTGAACTTTTCGCCGTTGCGGACGACCAACAGATGGCGGGAATAAGTTTTCTGGTCACGGGCGACATTTTCTGTCACTTCCAAAACGTCTGCAGCTTGTAAATGCTTCATAATCAGTGTTCTTCTTTTGTAAACTGCAGGAAAGTTTTGCGCAAATTTTTCAGCTTATTGAAAATTCGCGCGTACCGTCTACCGATTACCAGAGGAAAAACACTATTTATCGTAGAAATAGATCAGGAAAATTTATTTACTGTTTGGTTTAGTGTGACTTCGATTCATTTTAATAAAATAGATTCAATCAATTCATGGATATAACTCCTAAATCGGTTGAGGATTGAACGTATACAATGTTACTACTTTGATAAACGTTGCGGAAGTAGGTTGTATACATGAAGAATCGTATTATTACATACATGGATACATCCTACTATCGCTACAAAAAGACTTACGTAGTCCTACGTCACCTATGTGGTCGTGTCTTGTGCACAACCCCTCAGATTTTCTTCATCGGTCCTCGTCAATAATGGAGTAGCAGCACACGGGCAGTATCCTATGCGTATGCCCAATACACATCAATAAAGATGTTAGCCAAACGAAACAGAAATCCTAAGAATGAGGGACTTCTGGACACAATGAAAGAAATATTGGTCTTGAATGTTTGTTTCGGGTCAATGATCGGGCCAAGTCTGTAACATTCGTTTCACATTTTAGGCGCGTCTCACGCCTGCCGTGCTGTAATCATGCAAATACATTGTTACGTTTGTGACCGAACGAGATAACCGGGAACTTGGACACATTAAGTGACAACTTGCTGATTCGTTAAAGGCTTACAGAGCCTGTCGCAGAAGGTGGGCGCCATTAGGGCTCTTTACTGTGTAGTACGTTTACAAGCTAAAAGCATATGATAATCTCAAACATTTGAGGATAAAGACACACATCATTCTTGTACAGAAGAAGCAGAAACGGTCCCAAATGACTGCCTTGAGGAACGCTGGATGAACTGCGTATGGTGACGGAGCTTATTCACCGATTTTGACAGATATTATAGTTCTACCAGAGAGGTAGGATTAAAGCCAAGTCAGCAGATTGTCGAGAATGCTTTAATTGTGAAGTTTGGGGATGGCTATCTCGTGATTTATACGGCTGTAAAATACAAATAGGTTGGTATATATGGGGTACACTTGATAGCCTACTTGGATTTCACAAAAAATTGGTTGTCGACGACCGTTTTGGCATAAATCCATGTTGATCAGGAGAGATAATGTGTGAGCAATCTTGGATCATCTTTTCCAGAACAATTGCTTCAAATAGTTTAGAGACAGCACTTGAGCAATACCACGGTAATTGGCAAAAGTTGGTTTCCACCCTTTTTCACAGCGAAAAAAAAAGAATCTTTCCGGCATTCCGGAAAAACTTAGATATACAGAAGATATATTAAAGATCTTAGCTGAGACTAATGCAGGAATATTTAAATAGTCTTTCAGCACTGTAGCAGAAACACCATCTGGGCCGCATCCTGTTGTGGATTTCGTATGTTTCCCAACATAAATCATCACTTTGCTATTAATGTTGGACAGGAAACTAGAAACAACCATGTGAACAACGTTGTTTGTGGTAGCTACAAGATCTTGAGGACTGACAATTGTTGGGATGTTGTTGCCGAATTTTACAATTAGGCTCAATCTGGTTTGACTTTTCCTTTCATATGAAAATTATATTGAATGTGTTTCGATTTATTTAGATATTTGCATCTAAACTAAGTTGAAATGAAACATTGGGCTACATTCGAAGTTAAAACACTCGATATTGACTTAAAAGCTAAGTGACTGTTAGGTAGATAAAATTCCTATCACGCCGATCATATGTGCGATTGACAGAAACGCTGCGAGCTGTGTCATACCGACACTTTGCTGAAACGATACGATTTTTCTCGGCAAGCCATCATCGTGCAGATTCATATACTTAGTACAGCATATAGTATTTTGCTCGAACCAAAAGGACAACCAATGGAACGAACCAAGTTTGCTATTTAATTTTCCATTTCATTTACTCTCGGTGACCTCGCCTGATTCTTCCGGCGCCCGTCTATACCCTTATGCGAGGAGCATTGCTACCGACTTCCAGAATTCACATGGCGTTGACAGACAGGATTCTCACTTCCACTGGCTCAATTGAGCTGCCTCTGCGAAGGAAGATGTTCAATCTGCACTATATCGGTTCAATCGGTTTTCAACTGGCAATCGATTGAGTTGTTATGGCGGATGGAATGTTTGCTCGAATTAAGTTTTTTTCTGTTTTATTTTGCTACTGAAAGAAAACCGAAGTTGAACTGAATTGATAATGTTATAATTGATAATGCTTACTGGAGGAAAGTTTACAGATTTGGTCAAACCGAACTTAAATAGAACGTTTCTGGCAGAGCATCATATTTGTTCTCAAAAAATAATTCCAAACTCTTCAACTGTTAGTTTAAAAGCATAACAGAAGACAAAAATTGCTCTAATGTTGTGTTGATATAAACCACAGATAAAACAGTGACTCAAAACGTTCGCTATCGACTTGCTTCCCGTTAGTTGCAAGTCTTAGGTTGCAAGCAGTTGCTTCTTGAAAATTTTCTTATTTATTCTCTTACGGTGCTGTAACAGTAACAAGCGGTATTAGCGTCAAATGGGAGGACGACGACGCCGCCAACGACGATGGAGTGAATAAAACAACATAAAACAAAGGATAAATCGATTCGCCGCAGCAAACGAACCGAAGCTTCAAACGTTTTTGTGCTTTCCCGATAGTTGAGTACCATCAGCCGCGGTGAAGCTGGAGGTTCGCGCAGTGTGAAAGCATCCATCTTCGCAGGAGATGGGCAACCGTAACGGGCGGCGGTGGGAGTCCTGCAGCCGCTGTGCTGCCTGGTAAAACCGCAACCACGAACCATTGCAGAAGCGGTGATGCGGAAAAGCTATATATATTTTGCGGAAAGCAGCGAAATTCACTTTTTCCTTGCAAGTCACGCCATCATCCTTCGGGCGGGTGGCGATCCGCCCGCGGGGGCTCCAGCTGCAACCCACTTTCATCTACGGACAAGTTTCCACATTTCACCTATAGTTCGTAGTGGTTTATTGTTAATTTTGCAACTTTTACGTTACAGTTAGCTCTGAAGTTGGCGAAAACATGACGTTAAAGCTGACAGCTTTTTCCATCGCCTGCCGATCGATGAAACCGACCTTACCAATAAATCCATAAACCGTGCGGAAAAGCAGATAGACGAGAGCTTAAGTGGAATTACATGTTAAATCTGTTTGGCCTTTTCCGTAATTGAGTCATGAAAATAGCCATTGTGACTGTTAATTTCCGGAAAACACCAAGATCATGCCACTGATACTAGTTCTAGCAAATACAATTTCGCCTCCTAACTGCTGTTTACGTAGCACAAAAACCAGGGAATTTGGAAGCTTCTCCAGTTTCCGATTTCACCAAAATAAGAGAAAAGAGTTGGGTCGGAGTACACAGGAGATTGAACGCCATAAAAACTAATTATTCTCCAAGCAATAATTAACCATTATCATTTCCCCGGCATCTCGTTCGGATGTTTTGTGGAACGCTCCTTGCTTACTAGTAAGTATGCCGCGTATAATGAAGCGAGAAAAGAAGCGGAGGAAACGTTTTTTGAGTAAGTCGAAGTTTTTACGGTGTGAATTTTCGCGTTAATAGCTTCTTTGAAATACGATTATATTTAAATGTTAAGTTATTATTTTTCCCACCGCAAATCCAATGTTTATTTCTACTAAGGAGTTCACTTGCTTTAATTGGTCTAATAGCTTGTTTCAACTATAATTTTCCATAATTGATTTTAACAGGATTGTCTTCCATCCAAGCTGCGATCCGTTCATCAGCTGGCTCATTTACCGCCAAGGTTGAACTATCTCTTCCCTGGCTGCAGTCAGCCAATTCCGCCTTGGAAGTAATCGAGTTAATTTCCTACTTTATATTCCGAGAATGTTTCGTTAATTGTAGTGTATCCCGACTGGCAGCGTGCTGTTTGCGTTTGAGCGATATCCTCGAGAAACTCTGTCTCAACCAGGCGATGACGGTGAACCGAGTCCGCTGCTACCGATATGGCGATGCGGCGATGGTGAGCATATGAGATGCGGTAATTAAGCGGACGAGGATTATTTGACTTCAGCCAGAGCAGTCAGTAAGTGTGAACTGCGATCTGGCTCGTTAGATTGCGAGATTTGCCTTACGGAACGTTCATTAGCTGTCAGAATAGTGCCAACGTGCACCGTAATTCCAGCTTGGGTAGAAGGCTTGAATTTGAAAAAGTTCATTTCCCGTAACCGGTTGATTATGACATTTTGAATCGGTCATTTGGGAAACTAAAATCATTACACCAGTTGTGAAACGAGAAAAAGGTAATTCCAAACTGGGCAGGTATTGCTATGTATAAAAGTTAAATCTCATTCTAAAATTGCACTTGTTTCATGTAATACTGGTATAGGAAAGTGCAAAAATATTTAGCGTAAGTTGTGGCTTTCAGTGAAATACGAATAAATTTCTTACTAGGGAGTAAATGTGTTTTTTTGTGAACAACGAACATTGGAAGAACTGGGAAAAATGATATAAAAACTGTCCGATGGACTCTTATGGAAATTCTTGTTGTTTCATTTTTGGGGATTCACATAGTTACAAATTAAAACGAAATAAAAGAATTTAATGACCCTAGTCCTAGCCCTAGCCCTAGCCCTAGCCCTAGCCCTAGCCCTAGCCCTAGCCCTAGCCCTAGCCCTAGCCCTAGCCCTAGCCCTAGCCCTAGCCCTAGCCCTAGCCCTAGCCCTAGCCCTAGCCCTAGCCCTAGCCCTAGCCCTAGCCCTAGCCCTAGCCCTAGCCCTAGCCCTAGCCCTAGCCCTAGCCCTAGCCCTAGCCCTAGCCCTAGCCCTAGCCCTAGCCCTAGCCCTAGCCCTAGCCCTAGCCCTAGCCCTAGCCCTAGCCCTAGCCCTAGCCCTAGCCCTAGCCCTAGCCCTAGCCCTAGCCCTAGCCCTAGCCCTAGCCCTAGCCCTAGCCCTAGCCCTAGCCCTAGCCCTAGCCCTAGCCCTAGCCCTAGCCCTAGCCCTAGCCCTAGCCCTAGCCCTAGCCCTAGCCCTAGCCCTAGCCCTAGCCCTAGCCCTAGCCCTAGCCCTAGCCCTAGCCCTAGCCCTAGCCCTAGCCCTAGCCCTAGCCCTAGCCCTAGCCCTAGCCCTAGCCCTAGCTCTAGCCCTAGCCCTAGCCCATTAGGCTAGGGCTAGGGCTAGGGCCATTAAATTCTTTTATTTCGTTTTAATTTGTAACTATGTGAATCCCCAAAAATGAAACAACAAGAATTTCCATAAGAGTTCCATAGAAAAAAGTGGACATGTAGAAAATAGGAGAGAAAAAGAGGAAAACTTGATAGAAAATTGAGGGTAGTGTACGAAAAAAACATAAAAAAAGAGAAAAGAAAGAAAATATAAGGCTAAACAGAAACGGAAATAGAAAAAAACGAGATAAAAAAGAAGAAAAATGAGATAGAATACGAAAAAATGCGGGATCAGGAGAATGGACAATCGATAACCGCAAAAAAGAGGAGAAAAGGAACAGAAAAAATATCTAGGGAGAAAAAGGACAACAGAACGGGATAAGGGAAAAAGGGAAAAATCTTGATATAATAAGAGCAAGAACGGAACAGACGATACGAAAAAAAACGACGAACGAACGAAAACGGTATAGAAGCAATGTTAGCTGACGAAAACTGGGACCGAGAAGAAAGAAAATGACAAATAATGAGAAAGGAAAAGGCCAAAAAACAGGGTAAAACGGAAAAAATCTGAACAGAGAGAATTTAGCACTCAAGTACAGGAAACGGGACAGGAGAAGACGAGAAAGGGAACAGTTTAGATTAAACCACGAGTAGAAAAAGGAAATCCGAGAGAGAAAAAAAGTATGAAGGACTGTGCCTGGCACAAGCGAAGGGCTCACAAAGCTTGACATTTTGCTAATGTTAGTCACACAAATTTTTAATTCACTTTGTTGTAATAAATGCTCTAAGACATTCCTATAAATTTGATACAAGACGAAAAGTTTAGTTTTCTTAAGAGCTCGTGCTTTATATATCAGTTTTATCCGTTTCTTAGAGTTTTTCATATAACATAACAGTTTTTAATAATTTCTTGCAATATATGTATATAATCTGGCAAAAGAGAGGATTGGTCGCTGACTTTTTTATAACTATTCACTTCCAGGACACGAAACTGGACTAGGCATATCACGCTCTTAAGAAATCTTGTTGGGGTGAAGAGGTTAATCACTTCTTCTGGCGCACTTCTCTAACACAAACATCAAATTTACAGCGGTTCAAAGAAATTTTGTTAGAACGAGAGGAATTTATCACTTTTTCTGACGTGCTTCCCAAGCACAAATTAGTATAAGTCAAATTAGTATAAATCTCAACGCCGTAAATAATCTTCGACCTGTTGGGACGAGAGGGCTTTGTTACTTTTTTTCTTAGAATTAAGTAATCTAAATCACAGTAAACAGAAGGTGTATTTAACCGTCGTCGCCTGTGAAGTAAGGCAATCACAAAGAAAATGTATGGGGATATTTGACCTTGAAGTATGTTGTTAATTTTTACTATAATTACTGATTGAAAAAGAAAGATAGATAATAAAGAAAGAAAGATAATAGAAAACACATAATCGCTACATCTATTCTACGTCATACCGATCGAAACCATTAATTATTTTTTTTGAAACGGTGGTACTACAATTGATGAAGGGACAGTAGGAGAAGTAATGAAAATTTACTTGGAAAATAGATGGGAAAAGAGTGCAATGCAATGCACCTTCCAGCATTGGACAAAAGGTAGGAGTCGCAATGACAACTTGTTAGGCGTAGCTACCAATTACCCCTCCTCCCCCCCCCCTAATTTTCCACTCTTTCCCCTCCATTCTCCAAATAAATTTTCATTACGTCTTCTACAGTCCCTTCATCAATTGTAGTACCACCGTTTCAAAAAAAAAATATTAATAAATATGTTTGACCGCATTTCAAAGTCAAGACTAAAACGTCGAGGTTGAAACTATTAATTGGCAGAGCTATTAGCGTTCAAAATCTCTCATATTTTCGTATTTTCATATTGCATTTTTTGATTTTTGTCCCTATCCATAACCTTGTCGTAAGACGTAATCCTACGTCAAAAAAATGAACAAGAGAAATCATAAGGCAAAAGGAATATAATGAGTGAAAAAAAGGAAATCGAAAGAAAAACTGGAGTGAGAGAGAAAAAAACGAAAGAGAAAGCGAGAGCGGTAAAACAGAAGAGAAAAAACGAAAACGGGAGGTCAACTAGGAAAACCGCAGAGGATAAAAGGAAGCCAAAAA
This sequence comes from Sabethes cyaneus, assembly GCF_943734655.1. Classification (NCBI taxonomy): domain Eukaryota; kingdom Metazoa; phylum Arthropoda; class Insecta; order Diptera; family Culicidae; genus Sabethes; species Sabethes cyaneus. Next base: position 53,740,680 of record NC_071354.1, read on the forward strand.
TAGAATAAAAGACAGAAAAGATAGAAAAACGGGCATAAAAAGGAGGCAAGTGACTCAGACGGAGATGAAAAATGAGGAAAGGAGATAAAAAGGGATAGCAAAATACGATAACTGGAAACGGAAAAATATTCTATCAATGCCATCATTCCGTTCACGCACCTCGTACTCATAAGCGAAGATATTATCACAGACTAACAGACGTAACACTTCGAACAAATTTCTAACAAAACATCGTTTCAATGACAGTCCTAAAACTTGGAAAAAACACTAACATCACCTGGTTCAGACTTCGCGCTACGCAAAGCAGCTTGCTATCAATTTAGCAATGCTATAAATTCACTTGTATATTATCTGACAACAACGCCAGCGCAAGCGAGCGGCGTTCTCGCGCAACGACTGTTGTTTGAGTCTTGGCTTAAGTGAACATTTGAAATGATCGTTTTTATTGGCGATGGAATGAGGCTTCAGTGTTACGTCTGTTAGTCTGTGATATTATTTTTGTATGACTGTTCTTTGTTTCTACCGCCGAGAAAATAGACTGTTATCTACTCAGTCAGTGCGATAGAAACAAGCAGTGCGTTGTCGACAATCGTTCCCGCAAATCTGATGATTAACCACCATCGTCATCCCCTTCTCAGCGGTAGAAACAAAGAGCAATCATACAAAAAGAATACCGTTGCATAGGAGTGTGTGGTGCGTATACGAAATGATAGAATTGAAAGAATAAAACAAAACTAACGGGCGGCAGTAGTTTAGTGAGTTAAATATTTGGGTACCAGCCCAAAGAGCGTGAGTGCAAGTCCTGCCTACCAATGCACAACCCAATATATTTTTAATCTATATTGAAATTTTGTAGTTCATATTTTTTTTTGAAACGATGATTCTATAACTGATGAAGGGACGGTAAGGGAAAGTAATGAAGAAGGATTTTTTCCGGGAATGAAGGGGAAGGGTAGAAAGGAAGGGGGGGCGGGAGGGTAATAGGTAGCTATGCTTAACAAGTTGTCGTTGTGACTCCTATCTTTTGTCCAATGCTAAAGTCACGAGTTTGGTCAATTTGTAGTTCATCCAATCAATCATTCTTCGCATCCCGATCAGATGATTCTAACAAAAATATTACAGAGTTGTAGCTCCAATTGATATTTCTAACAGAGTTTGTTATAAATGTGATAGAAAAACTTGCGACACACACAAAATGTTTTACAAAGATTCAATCTCGTTCTGTTACTTATAACATGGTTTGTTACATTTTGGTTATAAAGCAGGGCAAAATTCTGGTTTATATGACACATCTAGATATAAACTAGATTTGTAATATGCCTAGAGCGAATTTTGTTCCAATTTTTGTTATTTTACCTACTAACGAGACCAAGTTTATAATAAAACGGAAAGAAAATTTTGTTATAGAAAACTTGTTAGGCCATTGCAAATCATTTTCAAAGTTTTTGTCGCCCCCCCCCTTGAAAATTGGCTTGAAAAATCGGGGGGCAGAAAAATAATTTGTAGGATATGAGTCAATTTTTTTATAAAATCAATTGTTTGTGGGCTCTACAGTCTGAAAAACTCGAAAAATGAGTGTACAAGTTGAGTTAACGCTTCTAGCACGAAACAAAAATGGATATTCGAACAATGGAATTTCCGAAAGTTGTCCAAAAAATTTTTCTTTCGTTTTTGTCTTTTTTTCGCGGATTTTTGCATAGGATATAATAACGTGTATATTAAAAGCAAGAATAGATTCGGTTTTCTCGTTTAAACTTTAAATAAAAATGCTTAAACCCAAGTTTTTTTGCTCGATTAAAAAATTCACTTTGCTTTTTTTTCGCCCCCCCCCCCCTTCAGGGGCCAAACACCGGAAGGACCAAAACTTTATAAAATATTTGTAATGGCCTTATTTAAAATTCATCCTATTATAAATTTGTTACTTTCATTTGATTGGGATTAGACACTCCTCCCATTCCTCCATTCCATGTTTAACGTACAGTATTCAGGGTTAAATATCCGTTGTTATACACCCGCGTTAGTGTTCTTCAAGCTAGTGTGTTGGAACTAAATGGATATTAAATTTTGATTTGAAGATGTTAAAAATCCTTAGACAAACAAATCTGAGTTAGTCAAGAAACATCTTATTTATCATAAATCGCATAACAGATCGAATGCAAAACATCATTTTATTGAAATTGAAATAATTTGTTATTCAAAAAAATCATCCAACTGGATCTTAGATAAACAATACTCTCGCAAGCCATTTGTTTTACATTTGATTTCAAGCCAGAAACGATTCATACCTGCATGTAAAAAAGCTTGCTATAAACTAATACACTAATATTAGACCACGAAGCTTACGCAAACAAAGGCCAAGTTAAGCGGAAATCAAAAACCCGCTGCGCAAACTGTAGTTATTAAAACAAGCGTATTAAATTCATTTGCCAGAAAAAAATCCACTCACGAACAACGGAGGATGGTTACGTGCACACACTTCATGTACGGTGTGGTGGTGCGCCAGAGCCCTAAGGATAACGAATGACCGTTTGCCGTGTGTGTGCCTGTGCGGCAAGCCTGAACTCGTACACGACCGGGAAAACGTGATGATAGATGGTTTTTCTTGTTCGAGAATAATGATCAAGTTTATGGTCCACTGCTCGCAAGTTTCCACTCGACACCCCGCCACCAGCCAATAATGCGTTATATGGGGCATGAATTGGCGAATTATTATGACTCTGCGTGGAGTATGTGACTAGCATCGGATGCCAGGAGGCCACCATTCCCGGACAGTGGGGGCTCTAATCGAAATCAAATGGCTGGAGCGAATGATTAGGTACAGTCATCGCGGGTTAATATTTATCATGGATTTTTACCACCTATCAAATAATGCTTTCTAACGAGAAAAATTATAGCAGACGATGATGACATTTGCGAAGGAGCTGTTTTAAAATCGAATCCAATAAATGGATTGCTTTTTTCCCTATATTGAGTGAAAAAGCAATAAAAAAAAAGCATTTGAACAACACAACTCCAGACCCGAAATTAAAACGTCATCCCCCTAATAATCCCGTCGTCGGCCGGCTTTCGCTTCTAAATTGACAACTGTTTCAACGCAATAATTTACAGTTAACTTTAATCCGATTTATTTTATGCGCTTATGTCTCCCTTATGGGTGTAGATTTCCGCAAATGTCATTGCCGCCATGCTGAGACTTAACTAAGACCGCCTATCGAAAGTGAGAGCAGCCAGCAGCAGCGCTGAGATTCGCCATTCAGACTGTGGCCAACAACGCCCTAGCCCTAGCCGAGTCAACAGAAAGGCCACTCAACCGCACACATAGACGTAGACGCGCGCGGCCAGGATTAAGGACACACCTTTTCAGTGTTAACTGTCGCAGCAGTTGTCCTTTCATACATGTCGGGAAAGTCTACGCGCGCCAGCACTAACGAACGAAGCCAAAGGCATCCTAATCTGCGACGAATTACGATGCACTGTTGTTGCCTTGCGAAAAATTACGATTCACTTTAAAAAGCCCTTAAAGTTACTGCTTTCACCATTGCAGTATTAATGGCGTATTACGGTAGGTTTTTAATTCATTGTTTGCCATTTCATCAATTTCCACCTGCGTAGGAGGCCACTTTAATCGGAAATTATTACACATTTTGCACAGACTTTCGCTATCATATCGTTAGCCGCACTTGCCAGTCTGCTCACGACTTTGTCGTTCTGTCGTTCTGTTTTTGTTTACACTTTGGATCAAATCAGGAAACATAACCTTGCACACTCCCCCGCTGCATGTGGCAGTCGGTCGGTCGGTAGCTAGTCACCTCGGAACGAGCACGGCGAGCGTAGCGAATCAGTCGCGAACGAACGGCACGGCATTCGAAGCGGAAGGAAATGGGGCGACGTAAAGTAATTTTTGTGCCTTCATATTACTGAGCAGATTTAGAAACCATGCGGATGCGTTTCGGGTACGACAGCGAAAGCACTGAAGCCGGGAAGCAAAGATAATCGTCGAAACGGCAATAAAAATAAACTAGACAGGATCAAGTGACACATCGGATTGCGCGTGTTGCCGCAGGGCCTTTGCGAGGGGTGGAAAATATCCGGGATCGAAGGGGGAAAACCTAAACAGACAGCAAGTGGTTGGCTGAAGTCGAAGTCCGGAGCATGCGGCTGGAAAGTCAGGCGGCAAATGGTAGCGGATTATGCATTTTTTTTCTCTTCCTTTCGTAAATTTTAATTATCGTCTCAATTGCAGTACGGTGATTAGAAGGGAGGAGACCGACTTTCGAAGTGTCACACATCCTTGTGGCAGTTCGTACGTTTCCATCTGGCAGGAACTGCTCGTAAGCGGCTTAGGAGATTTTCTCTCCTATACATAGCTAATCAAAAAGTTTTCTTTGTTTGCGATCTGCAGCGAAGAATGCAATCAAATGGCATTGGGCATAAGAAGATTTGCTTATTGTTTCCAACAAGGAAGAACTATATTCTAACAGTTGGTTCGTGTGAAAGGAAGAGTTTTAGATCTCATGGTTTGCTAAAAATGCAACTTTTTTAATAACTTTGGGCCCCTTGGCGAACGAGGGGTCCACTATTTCGAGATATTAAAAGTGAAATTCTCATATTTTAGCCATTTTCAACCAATCTGGCCCAAAAGTTCAAAAATTTGAAGACCTCGTGCTACTAGTGGCCTCGTCTCAGTAAGACTTACTCTTAGAATAGTTGTAATGCTAAAGATAAAAGTGTATACAATGATTTCCAAAGAAACAAAATTAGCCCGAATTTTATTTATTAGATGCAGCTACTTGAAGTAAAATAAAGCAAAGCTTTGGTGCTACATTCCGCTTTCGGAACATAATATTCTGTTTTTATTCGAAAAAATTTGCAACAAATACAGGGCGAGTAATAGGATCCGGTTGACTCTCTCTGTTTAGATTCAAACCTACAACCTGCAATTGTACCTCGAGGCTATTTGGGAAACAAATGTAGCTACTTACGTCATCCAAAATTAACTTTTCTCAATTGAACTGCCGCTACTCGCATAACAGTCCCAATTGTATAGGAAACTTTGCGAGAAGCGGCAGTGAAATAGTCAGTGTAAACTTAAATGTGGTAAGTATTTCTCCAAAACTAATGTATGAAGGGTAAAGAACGGAAAATTAGGTAAGAGAGGGTCATTGAAGCTACGCTTAAGGAGTTGTGTTCTGCTCATTTTTATCCAAGCTGGAGGATCCGCGGATCGAACCAAGCTTTAACTGGAACCAATTATAATCGGATTCGCACTTGCTCGTCCTCCCGGGCCCTATGATGTTGATAGAATCCATCACCGGTAGTGATGAACCCTTGAACCTTAGCGGACTGGCAAAAGGGAGACTCCACAATCCCCTTATTAAGCGTGCGACGTACTTCAAACAATTTTGGCCTAAGCTGGTCAGGTGACCATAATCAAAAAAAAAAAAATAAAAATTTAAATCTACTATAAATTCATACAAATTCTTTGCTAAGCTTTTTGTATCTGCCTCCATCAACAGCACTGCTTCCGAATTAGACACTGCTAAAGCTTTCGACTCTGTACCGCTTGACTTGATTGATTTGAGTACATTTTAAATCACTACGGACATAATAAGGACTGTATCGAAAAGTAATTAGCAACTTTTAAAATGATTTTACTCAAAAATGGATGAAGTAATTTTTATGTGCGTGCAAGCAAAAGTTTGTTTAAATATTTAAAAAGAGTTGTGCTATCGATTTGTTTCGATTATTTTTTTACTTTTCACTATGCCTCGGATTGATCTTGAAATCAGAAAAAAATTCTGCACACTTGGTGCACTGAAAACGGTGTTTTTATCAACCAAATCGCAAAACGGTTTAAAGTGCACCACACAAGCGTAAAAATATCATCGATAAATAAAGAAGAGTTATCTTTGAAGGATCTGCCTTGGTCCGGAAGAAAGCCTGGTTCCAGTTAGCCCCCGGTAGATTCTGAAGTAATAACTCATATTAAACGACACCGATTGGTAACTATGAACGGATAATAGACAACGGCAACAAGTGCATCTTTATGGACGACGAAACTTACGTCAAGGCTGGCAAAGGGTGAACATGTGCATTCCATAACCTCTGTTCATTAACTGCTATTCCTACCTCCACGAGGTGCCGGCTGGGGTACGCAACTTCGGTTGTCGTATGCTAACAGGAAAGGGGGCACAGTGGCTCCCGCCCACATTAAGATGGCAGCCCCATCAGCGGGATAAGGACCTTAGGTTAACAGCCTACTGTACCAGAACACACAAAAAGTTACCGAAAATGAAAGAAGAAATCTCTCCGGATTATTGGCAACGACCTTTAGCATGAAAACACGGACACGCATCGGAACATGGAATATACTGACCCTTGCCCAGCAGGGCAAGCTGGCTCAACTTGCAAGGGAAGCTAGCCGCCTGATGCTTGAAATCTTGGTACTGGCGAACACAGGACATCATCCTGGCAAGTCTTGCTCTACTCTGGCATACGAGGTGAAAATGCTACTCGAGAAAGAGGAGTTGGATTGCTACTGAGCCCAGGGGCACATGCGGCCCTGATGAAGTGGGAACCAATAAATGAGCGAATAATCGTTGCCAGATTCAGAACACGGGTTAGGAACCTTACGGCAATCCAGTGCTATGCGCCAACAGATGCTGCCGACCTGCAGGAGAAAGAGAGTTTTTACAGCCAGCTGAACAGCGTGATTGAGAAAATACCGAAGGGGGACATCCAAATTCACATGGGCGACTTCAACGCGAAGATTGGCTCAAACAACGCGGACCTTGACCGCGTCATGGGACGCCATGGCCTAGGAGAGATGAGCGAAAACGGGGAGCTGTTTACAGAATTCTGTGGTAATAACGACATGGTCATTGGTGGATCGTTCTTCCCCCATAGACCAGTACATAAAGTCACGTGGGTTTCCCGCGACGACCGAACAGAAAACCAAATCGACCACATCTGCATCAGCCGGAAATGGAGAAGGAGCTTTTTTGATGTACGCAACAAACGCAGCGCTGACATTGCATCCGACCATCATCTTGTTATCGCTGAGATACGTCTGCGCGTCGCACGTGTCCAACGACGGGAGGAGAAAGTTGGGTGCCGCTACGACGTCCGCCGATTGGAGAATCCTGAGGTGAAAAGGGCCTTTGTTGAACAACTTGAATCTCGAGCCTCGGAGTTGCCACCTGGTGGAACCGTCGAAGAGCAATTGACCGGCATCAAGAACGCCTTCATCACGACTAGTGATGAAACTCTCGGCAAAGCGCGCAGTGAGCGGAGGAAGTGGATTTCGGATGAAACTTGGAGGAAGATCGACGATCGGAGAGAGGCGAAAGTCGGCATTGAGCGAGCGCGGACCAGATCGGCTAAGACAGGTGCCCGTCAACGATACGCCGAACTGGAGAGGGTTGTTAAACGTGCTTGTAGGCGGGACAAGAGAGCCTGGACTAACTCCCTAGCCGAACAAGGAGAAACCGCCGCCGCCAATGGTGATATCCGTTTGTTATACGATATTTCTCGCTGCCTTAGTGGTTCCAGGATGAATACAAAGATGCCGCTAAAAGACAGAGCTGGTCAGCTATTGACTGACCGTACAGAACAGCTTAAGCGGTGGACTGAACATTTTGAACAACTCTTCCGAGTTTCAAATGTCAGAGACCAACAAAACCAGCAACGTACGACGCCTACAGTTCGTCGAATAAATCGCGTGAACTCGGAGGCGCCATCGCTGGATGAAATTGTAGCAGCCATCAAGAGTATGAAATCCAATAGAGCGCCAGGGATAGATCGTATTTCAGCCGAAATGCTCAAAGCTGACCCATCTTTGTCAGCCCAGATGATGCATCAGCTTTTCAGCAATATTTGGGAAACCGCAACTTTTCCGGTGGACTGGATGCAGGGCATATTGGTCAAAGTCCCTAAGAAAGGAGACCTAACGGAATGCGGTAACTGGCGTGGCATCACGTTGCTCTGTATTACTCTCAAAGTACTCTGTAAGGTAATCCTCAACCGGATCCAGGAGAAGATCGACGCTACTCTCCGGCGGCAGCAAGCTGGATTCCGTGCTGACCGATCATGTGTAGACCATATCACAACGCTCCGCATTATATTCGAGCAGATCAACGAATTGGTTGGTAAACGGCTAGATAATGCGGAATATAGACCCCATAGTGGTCGTTAGCCTCTTATCCAGCAACTCCGATCCCGACCTCCTCGTGGTACCAGCCGGAATACGAGCAACCCTAGCGGAGATCGGGTAACCAACCCCGGTGGAAACTAAGGTCGTATACTAACCGGGAAGGAGGTATAGTGCGTCTCGGCACTATGAGATGGCAGCCCCATCGCGAGACTCGGTAGTGTTGCCCCAGTACGGCTACACACCTAAACTAAACTTAACTAACAACATTCAAGCATATTCGGAGCGGAATATTCGGCATCGACCTAGGCGACGAAATAAGGACGACGAATGGAGACTCGGGACTTGGAACTGCAGATCGCTTAATTTCGCAGGTTGCGAGCGGGTGCTGAATGAACAGCTGGAACCCCGCAAACTCGGCATCGTAGCTCTGCAGGAAATCTGTCGCAAAGGAGAGAAGGTATGGAAGATCCGTGGCGGAAAGGCCCAGTTTTACCAGAGCGGTGGCGCTACCAACGAACTGGGAACGGGCTTTGTAGTGCTGGGCGGAATGCAGGATCGCGTGATAGATTGGAAGGCGATCAACGAGAGAATGTGTGTATTGAGGATAAAGGGCCGTTTCTTCAATTATAGCATCATTAACGTGCACTGCCCGCACGAAGGTAGACCCGACGATGAGAAAGAATCGTTCTACGCGAGGCTGGAGGCAACGTACGACAGCTGCTCGTCACGGGACATCAAGATCGTCATCGGGGATATGAACGCCCAGGTCGGTAGGGAAGAAATGTATAGACCGGTGGTAGGACCCCATAGCCTGCACACCGACACAAATGATAACGGCCAACGATGTATAAACTTCGCAGCTTCCCGAGGCCTGGTGATCCGAAGTACCTTTTTCCCGCGCAAGGATATCCACAAAGCCACCTGGAGATCACCTGACCAACGTACAATGAACCAAATTGACCACGTTCTCATAGAGGACCGGTTCTTCTCTAACATCACGAACGTACGCTCCCGTCGGGGTGCGGATATTGATTCTGACCATTACCTAGTAGCAGTACATGTGCGCTCAAAGCTGTCCACCGTATACCGGACACGTCAAAGCCGTCCTCCTCGGCTGAACATCAGGCAGCTAGATAACCCACAAGCTGCCGAGAACTACGCGCGAGTACTGAATGAGGCACTGCCTTCTTCCGAGGAGTTAGGTGCTTCAAACCTCGAAGACGGTTGGGGCAGAATACGCTCGGCCATCGGAGAGGCCGCTACCGCGGCACTAGGTATTGAGCCTCGGAGTACACAAAATGATTGGTTTGATGGGGAATGCCAACAAGCGGTGGAGGAGAAAAAAAATGCTTGGAAAAATTATCTAAGTATTGCCACTAGAGAGAACCTGGCCAAGTACCGACGAGCTAGGAACCAGTTGACCACGATCCTGAGGAGAAAAAAGCGCCAAAAGGAGGACAGAGATCGTGAAGAATTAGAGCAACTATTCCGAGCTAATGACACGCGCAAGTTTTATGAGAAGGTGAACCAAACTCGGAAGGGCTACACACCGAAACCTGACATGTGTAGGGACGAGGGAGGGAATCTAATTACAAACGAGCGCGAGGTGGTCGACAGGTGGAAGCAGTTCTTCGATGAACACCTCAATGGCGAAGTCGCAGAAGGAGGCGGAACGGAAATTAACCTAGGAGCGCCCATGGAAGATAGTGATGTCCTAGCACCTGATCTCCAAGAAGTCAAACGAAAAATCAGGTTGCTGAAGACCAATAAAGCCGCTGGGAAGGACCGCCTACCGGCAGAGCTTTATAAACATGGCGGGGAAACGCTAGCAAAGGCTCTACACTGGGTTATTTCGAGGATTTGGGAGGAGGAAAAGCTACCGGAGGAATGGATGGAAGGAATGGTTTGTCCCATCTACAAAAAGGGTGATCGGCTAGACTGCTGCAACTATCGTGGTATTACGCTGGTAAACGCCGCCTACAAGGTACTCTCCCAGATCCTGTTACGCCGGCTGTCACCGATAGCACAAGGTTTCGTAGGGAATTATCAGGCGGGTTTCATGGGGGCTCGCGCAACTACGGACCAAATGTTTACTATCCGACAGATCTTGCAGAAATGTCGGGAGTACAACGTGCCCACGCATCACATCTTTATCGATTTCAAAGCAGCATACGATACAGTCGATCGAGACAAGCTATGGCAGATAATGCACGAATACGGTTTTCCGGACAAACTGACGCGACTGATCAGAGCTACATTGGATCGAGTGATGTGTTTCGTACGCATCTCTGGGACACTCTCGAGTCCCTTCGAGACGCGACGAGGGTTGAGACAAGGTGACGGTCTATCCTGCATGCTGTTCAACATCGCTCTTGAGGGGGTGATCCGACGAGCGGGCATCGAAACGAGAGGCACGATTTTTACCAAGAGTAGCCAACTTCTAGGCTTTGCAGATGACTTCGATATCATTGCCAGGAACTTTGCGACGGCGGAGGCAATCTACGCCAGACTGAAAGCGGAGTCTAGAAGAATTGGGCTAAAAATAAATGCGTCGAAGACCAAATACATGAAAGGAAGAGGCTCAAAGGAAACAAATGCGCGCCTCCCACGGACGGTAACCGTTGACGGCGACGAACTAGAAGTGGTAGAAGAGTTCGTGTATTTGGGATCGCTGGTGACCGCGGACAACAACACTAGTAAGGAGATCCAGCGGCGCATCCAAGCGGGAAATCGGGCCAACTTTGCCCTTCGTAAAACGCTACGATCAGGAAGCATACGCCGCCGCACGAAGCTAACAATGTACAAAACCATTATTAGACCGGTAGTTCTTTATGGACTTGAAGCCGTGACGCTGCTAACGGAGGACATACGCGCCCTTGCCGTGTTTGAGCGGAAAGTGCTGCGGACGATATTTGGCGGAGTACAAACTGAAAGCGGAGAGTGGCGGAGGCGTATGAATCACGAGCTACAGGCACTGCTTGGGGAGACTCCCATCGTACATCTAGCGAAAGTTAGCAGGCTACGGTGGGCCGGACACGTCGTAAGGATGCCGGACGACAGTGCGACGAAAACGGTCCTCTTCAACAACCCCACCGGCACCAGGAACAGGGGGGCCCAACGTGCACGATGGCTCGATCAGGTCGAAAGCGATTTGCGACTTCTGAGACGACTAGGAAATTGGCGACGAGTGGCCCAAGACCGAGTTGAATGGAGACGAGTGCTTGAAACAGCACGAGCCACCCCGGCTCTATGCTGCTGAAGAAGAAGAAGAAGAAGAAGAAGAAGAAGAAGAAGATCAACGAATTCCAGGACTCTCTTCTGCTGGTGTTCGTTGACTTCGAAAAGGCGTTCGACGTAACATTTGGCGCTCAAACCAGATCACTCTACGTACGAAAACCCGAATCTTTAATTCAAACGTTAAATCCGTACTGCTGTATGCCTGCGAAATGTGGTGCGTCTCAGCAGAGACAACGCAAAAACTGCAGGTATTCATTAACCGGTGCCTGCGATACATTATTCGTGCCCGGTGGCCTGATAATTGGATATCCAATGAGGAACTCCATCGTCGGTGTCATCAACGGCCGATAGTCACAGAAATTCGTGAACGTAGGTGGAAGTGGATCGGACACACCTTGAGGAAAGGAGCGAACGAGGTTTGCAGAGCAGCACTCGACTGGAATCCACAAGGACAGCGTAGAAGAGGCAGACCCAGAGGCTCATGGCGAAGCAGCCTAGCCAACGACATCCGGGCTGTAGACGAGAACTTGTCCTGGCGACAGGTAAAAGCCATGGCGGGTAACCGTCAGCAGTGGAGATCTCTGATTTCATCCCTTTGTTCTGCCGGACCGGCGGACATGGACACATAAGTAAGTAAGTAAGTAAACTTACGTCAAACAGGATTCAAAAGCGCTTCCAGGGCCGAAATTCTACACGAAATCGGCGGATAAGGTGGTGGACGATACCGACAGTACGATTACGCTGGAAAAGTTTGGACAGAAGGTTTTACCATGGCATGCTTTTTGTACTTGTGGTCTGCTATGAGTATTTTCTTCACAAAGTGTGCAATAAATACTCAAATTTACAGAGACGAATACTTCTAAAAAATATTGTGGCCCCTCTACAAACAGTATCAGTCTCCCTCTCTCTTTTGGCCGAATTTGGAATCTGTACATTGCGCTAAGCCTGTACTACAGTGCCTTTCAGACAATAATATCCAATTCGTCGAGAAAAACATCAATCCACCAAATTGTCCAGAGCTCTGACCAATTGAACGGTACTGGTCGATTGTGAAGAGGATCTCCAGGAGGGAAGGAACAGTTTCCCAAAGCTTGGAGGAATTCAAGAAAAATTGAACAGCAGCATCCAGGAAATGCACAAAAGCTAGAGTGCAGAATTTGCTGGGTGGAGTTTCATCAAAAGTGCGCTCATTCTTTAGAGCCTAATATTTTGACTAATGTAAGCCATGTAATTGTTTCAAGTCGTACTGATTTTCAATAAACCGAAAACAAAAACTGAAATAATAATCGTATTTCATTTTTATTCACGAATAGATGTTGCTAAAAACTTTTCGATACAGTCCTTATATACACGCCGTAAGAAAATTGAAAAAAAAATTTTTTCTGTGGGACCGGAAGAGATTCCTGCTATAATTTATTCTCGCAGCGTAAGCCCTTCGCCAGAGCCTTTATGTTACACATTCAACCAGGCATTTGAGCTAAGAAAATTTCCAGCAATGTCGAGAGAATCTGATATGTTTCCGGTTTTCTAAAGCGGTGACCTACAAAATATTAGGAATTATCGCGGCATAACTAGCCTCTCAGTGTCGTGCAAACAGTTTCGAAATAATAGTAACCCAAGCAACAATGTGAGTTTTATTGTACTCTTATGGCGGTTTTCATGACCAATTTTGGGCTTAAATGCAATCATAAGAGTGCAATAAAACCCAAATTGTTACTTGGGAAGCTATATGCTGTATATTTGTTAATCAACACGGATTTATACCAGGACAATCCATCTGTACTAATCTCCTGGATTTCACGTCGACTTGTATCTCGCACGTTCAGCAGAAGGCTCCAATCTATGCAATGTATACCGATTTGAAGGCAACGTTTGACCGTAAAGTCCATTCAATTTGAATCGCCTGAATGAGCAACTCGGTAGCTCGATTTTATCTCGAGAATTGAACGAGACTTGAAAAATCCATACCTACTGTTTAAAGGCTTTATACTGCTCTTTAGTGCAACCATTGTTTGAAAATGCATGTTTAATCTGGACTCCGAATCAACTAGGTTAGAATTTGAAAATTGAACGAGTGCAGTAGAGTTTCATTCGTCTAACGTTACGTGACCTACCATGGCGTAATCATATGATCCTGCTTCCATATCCTGATCAATGTCGCCTAATTTTCTCCGTTCTGCTGGATTGTTACAACCGGAATTGCACCGGTTGGAATTGGATTAAACGAACCCATTGCAGCTTGTATTCGCACGTTTTCTCTGGTGGAGAATCTGTTTGAATTTGGGGAATCAACGCAGAAGTTTCATCATAAAATTTTAAATGCAAGAATTCTATAAGTGATGATAATATTTTGTATGTTGTTTAATGTTAATTATTTATTTGACCAATCGAACGATTTTAAATACTGTGAAAGGGGTCAGTCCCGGCGTAGTGGTTAGCGTTCACGCCTCTCACGCCGAAGACCCGGGTTCAAATCCCAACCCCGCAGAAGTCACGAATGACCCAAGCTGGTTAAAGTGACTATAATCTAACAAAAAAAAAAATACTGTGAACAGTGCTTGGAGGAAATCCAAGCTTTTTGGCAAGTTTTCTTAAAGAGAGATCCGGATTTTCAATGCAACCGCACACAATTGCTTTTCGCACCTGCTCTTCTTTTGACGCAATTTTACGCTAAGCGCTTGTAATATAAACAAGTGTTATATTTTCAGAAAGAACAGACATACGTCTACCACTCTGCAAAATATTTCACTCATTGTTAATGTATTTCCAAAGCTGCGTGTGTTTGGGGGTGTCCAAATTTTGTCGCGAACAAGCCTTAGATAAAAAAAATCTGGGAAGCCATCATTCGACGGTTCTCGGTTGCTGAAGTCATTCATGAAAACTCAGCGGTGGTCAGGCAGTGATAGAAACAAATAACCGGTGAAGGCGAGAAAAGTGTTGAGTCTGTTCAAGCGTCGGCCAACATTTTCAATTCGCGAGACGGCGAAAAAGGCGAATGTTTCCATTGTCCAAAAAACATGACCGGCCTCCCTGTCTTCAAGTTCCGGAAGATGCCGACCAGAAACGGCAAACAAAAAACGGTGGCCAAAACCTGCGCAAGGAAACTGTACCTAGGGTGGCTGACGAAACTTACATGACACAAAGCAATTACAGAGGAAGGAGTTTTACGTTGCCATATTACGGTTGGCTGTTCCTAAGGCCCAAGGCCCGGTTCCAAGGTAAGTATCGTAGCGGAAGCTGGACTAAACATTTTGCCCCCGTTCCATACGCAGATTCCATGGCAGCTGATAAGGCCACCAAACTATACACGCATTTTCGATCGGTGGGCGTACTAGAGAACAGTATGGCGCCTTCAGTGAGGATTACTGAAATCACTAGCAATCTTAGCGATAAAACCAAGCTGTCGAGAAGCCGTGGTGCGATGTAAATTGAACGTCAGCTTAGCATCAAGCAGTACTCTGATGTCATTGACTTGATCGCCTCTTGAAAGTACATGTTCATTTATTTGGTAGTTGAAGATGATGGCACTGATGACTAGCCAGCTTTTCCTGCACTAGTCAGCGAACATATCCAGAAGCCTCTGAAACCGCATGCAATCATCTATAGAACGGATTGGTGAATACAGTTTTTAGTCGTCAACATACATTAGTTTGCACTCAACTCTAGCAGCGAGGTGATTTCGTTGAAAAACAGCACAAATAGGAGAGGTCCCATGTTACTGCCTTGAGGCACACCTGACAAGTTAGAAAACCGGAAAAAGAAACAGGAGTCAAACTGCACATACCGAACTCTGCTGCGTAAATAGAAATTGACATGCGCAAGTCTCGTCACCGACGCGCGACCAATTTGAGACTGGTACAAACATAACAAACACCTATCGTCAACCCACTCAATTCGTCAGAACTTTGCTCAATTGAGAAGCTTTGCTCCATTAGGAATGCCAGATTTCTAAGAGCACCTATGGTGTTGAAGAACAAGCTGGCTTTGGGGCAACAATGGGTCAGTGGATAAAAGGCTAAAAAAGGTCGGTTTCACGATTACCCAAAGTGAAGTTAAGAGTGATGTCGAGGGCAAGGTGCGGGCATTCGATTTTGAAGAGAAGAACAAATCGGGGTGTGGGAGGGCTTTCTTGATTTAATAATAAAAATAAAGTGTACTTGGTTCCTTGTGGCTCAACGAACATTTGAAAAATACAAACCAACTCTATTAACAGCGTTTTCAGGGCAGTCTTTGAGCTGCGTTGCTTTCCAGATTCCGACGACGACGGGTTAAAGAGTTTTCCAAAACCGAAAAATCTGAGAAAGATTTGGATACAGCTGTCTTTTATGATAAAATGATTACTATTTTCTACCACCTGCTACACAGAATTTATACTCTGGAACTGTTGTTGTCTGTCAGTATCAGTTTTTGCACCCAGTGCGCTGTAGGCAAAAAGGAGTTTGATTGGATCTCAACGATGCCATCAAAATACTATTTAAACTATAAGTAACAATCACCAAACAAGACCTTGAGAAAACAAGGAACGTCCTCATCCGTTGCAAATCACTGGACTCCTCCCAAGTTTGCCCAAATTTATGTAATCCAACGATTGCCTACCATCGCTCTTCAGACCAATGATTCCATTTTCTTATATTTTTGACACCAAGAAACGATCCTCAACCTAATTGCCTCCACTGTGACCTCTGGCCATTTATTTCACAATTTCCAGTCTGTACCTCCGAAACCATTCCAAAACACATATTTGAACTATCCATCAATTAAAATACTCGGTATTCACTTTTTTCTGGACAATAAATATAATTATTATAACAAAGAACTAATAAGAAAAATTGTCTATGGTCGGTTAATGATCGTGGTTTGCTTCGATCCTCCAACAGTAATCAAAAGACGTTGGCCAGATTGAATAAAACAGTTTGCTTTGCTTTTTCCACGCAAACCTTATGGATGACGTAAAGCAAAATATTTTGTTCATACGGCATATTATCAAAAACTAGATCTGGGAAGTCTCAATCAATCAGTTAAAAATCGGTATATTGTTCAGTAAGACTTTCTAGTCTCTATTCTCGTTCAATGGAAAAAATATACCGAAAGTCTTAAATGAGGAAGGATTATTGGATTTATGTGGTTGTAGTTTACTGTAGTCGTGCTGATATTTAAATAGGTTCTATCCAAGGTGAGTTAAAATAGGTGATCTAGTTTTCACAGTTTGTAGAACAGAAGTGCGCGGAACGATTGGTTAGCAACCATCGACGTTGTTAAAACATTCAACAGTTTCCGCTTTGAAAATTTCGGTGATCGTCAAGGGTAACCCAGCGGGGGTAAAAAACAAATTTGAACATCAGAAAACCTCTCTTGACTAACCTTGGTTCTATCAAAGCATGGTGCATAATAATACCACAATTCTCACTCAATTTGTTTACACATAATTCACTGATAGATAAAATATTCAAAACTCATGAATGAATTGTTATTACCTATGTGCAAAAATATCGTAGTCGAGCTTTGCTCTAATGTAGTGTATTAACGAATTTGTTTTCAAGACAGGACAGGACTAACAGGACAAGAGTTTTACTTTTAACCTCATCACAAAGCATTGTAGGAAAAGGTCTAGCCAAACGAAAACATTATTCATACCAAATTTTCACTGAAAAGAGCTAACTTAATCAAATGTCAGGACCTCATCGTAAAGCTCCCCCAGCTACTCCAAAACGTCTTGTACCACAGCTGCTCGGTTCGGTTCACCGCTAATCTATCCTGCCGCGGACTGGCAGACAAAACCGAAAAAAAATTTTTTTCCTCAAACAATTTGTCGTCGTACATCAGCAGCCCGCCAGCCAAGGGGTCTTCGGAAAATTAATTACACTATTAGATACCTGTTTTCACTGTCTCCGCAGTGCTCGCTGCAAACTGGGCCTCTGCCTCCAGATGATTAATGAGTTTGTCCCGTTTAAAATTGGGCGACTGGCGCCGAAACTGTTGCCGTAGCCGGCGTTTCCGGAACAGATGGATGTTCGTAGAAAACTTCAAAAGAACGGTACATTTAACTTTCTTCCATTTCACTGACTGCTTGCGAATTTCCCCAAGGACACGGCAGGAATTTACATTTTTTTCTTCTTCTCCGAATTGAAACTCACACAAATTCCACTGGATGAATTCGGGATGAGATTACACTTTTCACTTGAACAGCGTTAATAGAATATTCACAAATTTGATTTTCAACACACTTAAGTACGAGTAAGATGATGCACAACGATAATGGGAATGGTTATGGTTATGTGTTACGATGATATGATGATAAGGATTAATCGGTATAAACACTCCATACGTAATCAAATTTATCTCACTATATTGCACAAAAAGCTTCACTCTGTAGTACGGTAATTTGTAGACACGTTATTTGATATATTGCACACGCCAACCAACCAGCTGGTAGAATAAGATTAAAGATTCACTGTTTTGCGAAAAAAAAACACCTCACGGTAATGGCTCAGCGAAATATCTACTTGAGCACGAACATCCTCCGGGCAGTAACAAACATTAAACGAACAACAACGTTACTCCATACGTTCGCCAAGCCCGGGTTGTTGGGAGCAAAATTCCATTCGAAATACTTTCCGCCTTTATGGAAGTTTAATTTCCACCAGTATGCTGTTTCTCAACTCTATCATCGCAGTCGATTAGAAATTCCTTAGCTCTGCACTCCACTGCACGGTCGTCACTAGCGCTTGAGTGCGCCTAGCGCGGCTCGTATCCTGTACCCTTGTAGTGCGATCGATCCGCTTTAAATTTAATGCCGGACCGGGTGGAAAAAAATGTCGAACTTTAACCTGCCGCACCAATTGCCACCCAGTTTGGTTTTAGACACCGGAAGCCTCAAAAACCAAGCACAGACTTTAGCATTCACAACTTTCTACACACCTGCACTACTGATATCCGATTTCGTTCGAATCGCTATAAATTCCGCCGGCAAAAGAGTCCTGCGTTCGCTTCCGCGGTCTGTCGCTACCAACGATACAAATCGCACTGAAGTTCCGATTTTCCGGTTACGCCAACAAGGATACCATCGGCACTCAGCAGGAAAATTCACCTCGTTAGTCCGCTCTTTCTCTTGGCCCACCGAACGAAGGGTGCTATTTTCCGCTCAGCATGGCCATCAACAATTCAGTCCACCACCCACCTCAGACTCGGCGGCTAAGGTCACGACAACGTCGCTCTCAACCAGTCAAACAGCCAGCCACGCAGCCGGTCGTCGTCGTCGTCGTCGTCGAGCCAAACACAGCCGACAGCCGTCGGGACTAACAACATCGTAGACTGTTCCGTCCTGCACCCTCACAGGACCAATTGGGGGTGCAAGCAAGCAGGTGCGGAAAACTGCATTCGGTTTTTCCGAGAATTCTCTCACTCCCTCTCATTCGCGCCTTGCTGCGCGCATGCCATTTCAACCCAGCTCTCCCGTAATCATCCGGTCAATGAAAAACCGGCAGTTCCTGTGTGTAGTACAGCAAATATGTACAATCCCACGCGGGCTGCAGGCTGCAGCGTCGCACCGTTGAGAGTTGTAAACAAGTCCTCCGTACTACCACTCTCCGTTTGCGATGATTTCCGAACACGCCGTATTAAACGCCTGATAACACGCAACACTGGGGTAATTGTGAATCCACTGTTGACTACAGCAGCAGCAGCATTCGCTCGACCAAGTGAGAGTCGGCGATGTTTTTCGATGAATTTCTCTCTTCGTGGGGAACCAGACGATGCTGTTTGCGAGTTATACTGCGAAAGAAGCCGGCAAAAACCATGTGATTATGCTGGCGGCGGCGGCATCGAGACACATGTTTGGCGCAAATCATAACGCGATTCGCTGTGTGTGTGCGGGATTCGTGGCAGCCAGCCAAAAGATAGGTACACGCTAAATTGATTCCTTGCAGTGATGAGCGAATATGGGGTATGTTGCTGCTTCGCCGTAATTGCCTATTCCCGTATCCAACACAAATTATTAAAAATATCTGCGATTTTTATGACACAGAATGCAAAATTAGTTATTCCCTAATATTTTAGTTTGTTGACTATCATACGCGATAAATCAAAGTGAGCTGAGCTCTATTTAAATTCTTTTTTTCATTAAAGAATTCCTAGCAGCCAAATTTCCTACGTTTTTTCGTGCGACGAAGAAGAAAATGTCGACTAATCGTTTCCATTTCCGTCATTCATAAAATGAAAACAACTCATGCAACGCATTGTTGTTATTTTGCAGCCAGGAAAACTTGCATGACATCAGGAATTTTGCAGAAAAGCATTTGTCATGCCGTCTTACACAAATACATGCGCGCTAGCTTCGTAAACATTATTGTGATTTTTAGTTTGGACGATGAAAAATGTTGATGGACGGATTTTAAAATGGTACGACGAATTTAAGAAATAAAGTCAGTTGCGTAATTACAGTAAAATGCTTCACTAATCGCTTTTTAGTGAATTCAAAGTGCTCGGATCGGAAGGTAAATGTGTTTGAGTCAAAACTTTTGTGGTATTCATCAAATCCACCTACGAAATGATGAAAATTAGAGTGGCTTTCCTTACTACGACGGGAATAAGAAATAAACCCTGTGTTGTTTTAAGTTCTGACATTTAGCTTAGCCCCAAACTTAACACCTAACAACAATATTAGCATATCATCAATCAGCATCAATTTTGGGATTTTTTTGATTTTCAATATTTTTTCACCAATAGAGAATTTTCCGAACGTGTTTTCTACTGTCATAACTGATAACTCTTACCACTCCTTTGCTCTCGGAATTATTTCAGTGTTTCTTGGGGGAAAGCGATAAAATAAGTGCTCTCACGAGCGAGCCATAGTCTGCGCCATCCGGACCCGATGGGCACTAAGTATCCAGAACTGATTCCGAAAAGGCGGTATTTCAAGATGAATATAATATGTCATGTCTATGCCAATTTTAACACATAAGCAAAACGATACCAATATGAATGTCAAAATTCATAGACAGATCGTCGTCGTCGTCAGCAGCAGCAGCGCAGATCCGGGGTGGCACGTACAGTTGCAAGCAGTCGTCTGCATTCAACTCGATCTTAGGCCATTCGTCGCCCCTTTCCCAGTCATCGCTGCACTCGTATGTCACTTTCGACCTGGTCGAGTCTTCTTGCACGTTAAGCTTCTCTGTCAAGCCCATGGGGTTATTGAAGAGAACTGCTTTCGTCACACTGTAGTCCGGCATACTTACGACGTGTCCGGCTCACCGTAGCCTACCGACTTTCACCTGATGTACGATGAGAATATCTCGAAACAGTTCCCATAGCTCGTGATTCATACGCCTCCGCCACTCTCCGCTTTCAACTTGTACTCCGCCAAATATCGTCCGCAGCACTTTCAAGGGCGCGTGTGTCCTCCGTGAACAGCGTTACAGCTTCAAGTCCATAAAGAACCGGTCTGATACGAGTTTCGTACATTGTCAGCGTACCAAGCGTACCAGCGTGTCAGCGTACCGTCTCCAATTTCACGACTTTCCCACGATTTCCAGGTCATGCTCCGCTTTATCTAACCGTAGAGCACTCTGCGCACCTCTGCTTCTAATACCAACCGGATTCGAGTCAAGGCGAAAACCATTTTTGCGGGGTTGTTGTCCGGCATTATCACAACATGTCCCGCCCAATGTACCCTTCCAGTTTTGGTAACTTTCTAGATACTGTGTTCGCCGAAGAGCTGCGCCACCTCGTGATTCATCCTATCCTTCTCCTCCAGCATCGTTCTCACATACACCGCCAAAAATGGTCCTAAGCACGCGACGTTTAAAAACGGTCAGTGTTTTCAGGTCTCCGTCGAACATTGTCCACGTTTCGTACCCGTAGATGACTACCGGTCTTATTAGCGTTTTGTACATGGTACATTTGGTACGGGAGTGAAGCCTACCGGACCTTAGGGTCTTGAAGAGCCCGTAGTAAACACGGCTTCCGGTATGAATACGTCTGCGTATTTCTCTGCTGCACTTGTTATCTGACGCCATCAACGACCCGAGGTATACAATTTCGTCCACCACCTCGAACTTGTTCTCATCGACTGATTTACTGATTTACGTTTCAGTTTGGTATACTGCTCAGTAACAGCCTGGAACGTCCACGTCATCAGCGAAGGAGATAAATTGGTTAGATTTATTGAATGTAAAAACCCTCATGTTTCATAACACCTTCTAGCGCGATGTTAAACAGGAGACAGGAAATACCATCGTCTTGTCGAAGTCCCCAGCGTGTTTCAACGCGCCTGATGTTCTCCCATAGCATCGTACACTATCCATAGTGGCCCTAATCGGTCTTGTCAACTTTCCGGGAAAGCCGTTTCCGTCCATAATTTTGCATAGCCCTTCACGGTCGATAGTATCGTAGGCGGTCTTAAAGTCTATGAAAAAATGGTGCGTAGGGACTTGGCATTCAGGCCACTTTTGGAGAATCCATAAGCCGGCTTGATAGCTTCCCATGAATCTAACGGTGATAGACGACGAAAGATGATGTGAGAAAGCACTTTATAGGCGGCGTTAAGAATGGTGATCGCTCGATAGTTCTCACATTCCAACTTGTCGCCCGTCTTGTATATTGGGCATATTACCCGCTTCCACTCCTACGGTAGCTGTTTTGTTTTCCAAATCCTGACTATCAGCTGGTGCAAGCAGGTGCCTAACCTATCCGGACCCATCTTGATAAAGGAGTAGTTGGCTACCCTTGGCAATAAGCTCTGATCAGTACCGTCAGTTTATCCGAAACCCGTTTTCGTGCATTATCTACAATTGTTGGTCTCAATTGACTGTATCATATGCTGCTTTAAAATTAATAAAAATGTGATCTACTCGATAGTTGCACGAGCCCCCATGAAACCCGCCTGGTGATTCCATTCCAAACCCTGTGCTATCAGTGACAGTCGACGTAACAGGATCTGGGAGAGTACCTTGTAGGCGGCGTTTACCAGCGTTATAGCGCGATAGCTGCAGCAGTCGAGCCGGTCACTCATTTTGTAGATGGGACAAACCACTCGCGCCTTCGATTCCTACGCTAGCTTCTCCCACTCCCAAATCTTGCAAATAACACAGTGTAGAGCTGTGTCAGCGTTTCTCGACCATGTTTATAGAGCTCTGCAGGTAGGCAGTCCTTACCAGCGACTTTGTTGGTCTTCAGCAACCCGATTTCTTGTTTGACTACTTCGAGATCAGATGCTGGGACATTATTATCTTCTATGGGCACTGTTAAGTTAATTTCCGTTCCGACTCATTCTGCAACTTCGCCGTTGGTGTTCGTCGAAGAACTGCTACCACCTGTTGACCACCTCGCGCTCGTTTGTGATTAGATTCCCTCCCTCGTCTCTACACACCTCAGATTTTGGTGGGTTCATAGCAAAGCAAAGTAAAGCCTAGGTGCTACATTCCGTTATCGAAACTTGATCTTCTGTTTTTTATACGACCGACTCCGCAGCCAGCTGTTAGAGTACAGGACAATTGCAGGGCCAGTTGCAACGATCCTATTGACTCTAACAGTCTCTCCCCATCGGGATCCGAACATATGACGACTGGCTTATTAGGCCAGTATCATACCTCGAGGCCAACTGGGAGGCTCATAGATATATCTTAATAACATTGATGGGGGGCCCTGTAGCCGTAAGGTTACCGAGTCTGCCTTGACAAGCGAGTGGTCGCGGGTTCGAATCTTAGTAGAATCAAGCCATTCGATGTTAAGTGACTTTAGCATGGGTTTATTCTCAGGCCCCTCCACATCCTTCCTACTGCATTCTGCATTTACTATCAACGAAAGCCTCTTGCCAGGGCAAGTTATAAGAGTGGTACTTGCTTGAGGTGCGAATGAATTCTCTTGTTCAAGGGCAAATTATAGCTTGTTCCGCTTTCTGGTTCTAGGAACGAGATTGGTAATGCATAAGTAGTAAGGAACACATACATATACACATTCACACCCTCACTCTGTGCTGAACTCTGCTTTACCGCCCATGAAGCCTTTAGCCGGGGCTGGTTATAAGAATGATACTTGCTCGTGGTGCGAATGAAGCCTCTTGTCCAAGGACAAATTATAAATAGTCTCCGCACTTCCTAGCTCTAGAGCTATGGTGCAAATTTCGTCAAAATATTCCAACATGTTACGGAACAGTACAGTATGGAACTTCGTAAAAAAAATCTTGCACAAACTTCGGAAAATGGTCTGGATCGAAGCTAGCTAAAGTACTAAAAATGCCTAAATCAACCGTGTGTAATGTTATGAAGGGTTATAAGAAGAACCTATGTATGAAATGGCGGTAAAGAACTGTCAAGAAAACTAGAACTAGAGAACTAGATCTGAAGAGGAAGATGTTGAAGAGCGTTCCCAAGCAGCAAATTAGGTTCCTCTAGTTATTACGTTCCTCTAGTGGTTTTTATATCCAACTAGCTGACCGACAAGCTTCGTATTGCCACAAATTCAACTGTGTTGTACCTAAATCATAAATCTCGGATGATCTTTGTCACGTATTTGGCATCGCTGGTGACCACAGACAACAACGCCAGTAAGGTGATCCAGGGGCGCATTCAAGCGACTGGGAAATTGGCGACAAGATCGAGTTGAATAGAACTGCTTGAAACAGCATGAGCCACCCGGGCTCTATGCTGCTTTATGATATTGATGATTATTGCGGTTTGACAAGCAACCGTAATAAGATCAATTTTGATTGGTGCGTCATATTGCATTGCTACGCCACACGTATGGTGAGTTTATAAGAGACATGGTGCAGCCAACTAGTTTTGTCGTGGTAATACGAGCAACCGAAATAAATATATTAACAGTTTTCATATGGTTTTAAAGCTAGCTATAGGTGTGTTTTAACTCGTATCCTCTTGGTATTGCGAAATACCATGATAAAACCAGAGGTAATCATTAACACCGCAATAAAACCTTTATAAAATTCAAGTAAAACCAAGTTACTTTCGAATTATTGCTTGGGATTAAAGCCTGGCTAAAAGTAAATTTGGACGTCCCTCGTGCGTCACCGGCACACATCTTGTGATAGGAACCGGAACCATTTGACATAACTTTATTTACATGTTTATGAAGACAGAATAGAATGGAACTCGAACGACGTAAAACAAATCTTGCATAAACACCTTGAAAATCCAGAGTCTGGATCAAAGTTGGCGAAGGTGTTAAAAATGTCAAAATCGACAGTGTGTTATATTCTTAAATGTTATAAGGAGAACTTAGAAGTAGAAAAACAGCAAAGAACTTTTAAGAAAACCGGAACTAGGGATCGAAACCTGAGCGGTAAGATATTGAGATGCGTTGGGCCCAATTCCAACACGAAATATCCTCGCACTAGAAGGCTATATCTCTTACAATGCCAGTAAACAACCGAATTGGCACAGTGAAGTGATCAATAGTCGATAAAAGGAAGAAAAGGTAAATTTCGCAGTCATTTAGAATCTTCCACCTTCTACCAAGCCAAAGAAGGTAAAAGTAGTAAATCATGGATTTCTCAATAAAAATAATTAAGATTTATGTAGACGAATGGTATATTTAACATTAAATTTTGTGTTCGATTTTGCAATTAGTGATTTTCAATTTATCACAAAAAATGCTCGCATGTGTACAATTGTTCGTTGAAATGGAAAGTATAGTTCAACGCATAATTTACTGTAAATTCTGATTCATTTACCGGGAAATTAGTCTTCCTGGCATAAATGAATGAATTACAAATCTTTTAGCTCAATTGATTTCTGCTAATGCTCTTAGTATCCATTTTGAAAAACGACAACTGCTCAATTATCTCCCATTCAAACGCTCCCCTACTATGGGAAACCGAAGGAAAAATCATCAGATAATTGAAAGGATGTGCAACAAAGTGTGTTTTTGTTCGCAATCCACAGTTCTCGGTCGTCCCGGCGTGAAAAAAAAGGATTAAGGAAATTCATTACAAGCCATCCACTTGTGCCGCCAAGCCTGCCACACTGATGCGATGTTGCTGTCTGGCCGCAATGTGGAAAAGACTGCACAATGAACGGCGTGCAAAACAATCTCAAGATGCATGAAAATAGCGCAGTATAAATTATCGCCATTTCCTCCCGCCGTGCCGGAGCAGCGTACGGCCGAATTGAAAGGGGACGCCGATTTTGCCTCTGCCATTCGGCCGCTACCGCCGCCGGTGCGGTGGTAGCGTTTGAAGATCGGAGGGGATTAAACGTCGGCCGCGGGAAGGGATTTCATTAATACTGTGCACCGGAGATGCAGCGATGGAAATTACACCGAGCGATGCAAAGTGAAGAGGCCGCTGCCGAAGAAAGCATAACTTCAACGGCGGAGCAAACCGTCCCTCGAAGCCCGGTGTGGTGGTATATTTTCGTTATTTTTGTTTTCGTATGACTATCCTTTAAGCGCTTTCTTCCGTTTTGTGGGATTGATTGGATGCGGTGCAGCCGTGCGCAGGATTGTCCTGAGGGACGTTTAATAATTACTGCCGAGCAACGAACCATCTCCGTCCGTCCGTCTGTCCGTCCGTCCGTCCGTGGGGTTGGCCACGGCAGGATCGAGCTTTCGAAAACGGGAACAGGATCGGCACTGAGGAGATGACGGTATCCGCTGTGGCCATCGGGGACAGCTGACATACAACCAAACAAGCAACATTTTCCCGGAGAGCTCGGGGAGTTGAGAATCGGAGTACTTTTTGAATTGTTTGATGGAAAATGATGATGAGTTTGTTTGAAGATTTCTTTCATAATTTCGACTCTTGCTCATATCACAGTGGAATTGTGGATTTCTCTTTGAATATTGATTTTATTGGATGTTTGGATGGATGGGATGGATGCTGATGAATGGTGGAAACAGAAACTTGCAAAATTTCGAAGAAGTTATGTGTAATTAAGCAGTAAAGAAGAAAGCATTCAACAAGTAATACAAACTACAACAACAAGCCATTTTTCCCAATCCCGCTAAATCAACCTTAGTGTTGAGTTACATCAACTTGCGGCTAGTAAGACAATATCAGCAGTTCAGTTGGCCTTTGATCTCCGGACCACCGAAGATTCACATTATGTAAAGCTGGTCGCTGTCACTGTTCACTAATAATATTTCTACCCATCCTTATGCTTCGATTGCAATTGGTAAATTAGTGTAATGCACCTCATCGACGTTACGATGCTGAGGGTGTTCATTATTTGTAAAAAGAATCAATTCATTCCATTTTACTGGGGAGCTATCCCAAAATATAAAAATCCATTTCAAAATTTAACAGTAAATTTTATATCCGGTAATGTTCACTACTGAAAAATACCACCCACAGGCACACAGCATCCATTATCCCATTGACTTCATAATAAGTTGCCCTCTTCTGCGTCCATAAATGCTGATTTATAGAGAAGAGGAAAATATTTCAAACGCGCGCGCGGTATTTGTCGGTATCAGTTAATTTTTTCTCACTCTAACGCACGAAAAAGTAAGTATCGTTATTACCCGGCGATTAGCATCAATGGTATACTGCTGTAGCTGTATACTGGATATTGCCGGCTGCCGAGAGCAGCGCGACCTCCGCGCTCGCACCAGGCTGCATCACAGCTAGACAGGCAAACAAAAAAGATCAAAACTGCATCATGAAGCTCGCATACCCATTACCGGTCCTCATAATGCACATATTCTGCCAGCGCACGTATTTCATCGCAAGCTCACTCTGTTTTCTTCTCCAGTCTTTTCGCTGTTTTGAACTTTGGTTTTTGTTTGTTTCGCACTCAGCTTCGCGTCGGGAAATCGCTTAAAGCTCACGCGATGTAATTTCGTGAACAAAAAAAAAGAACACCAAACAAGCATCAATTACGACTGTTGCAGCAAGTTTTTCTACCCACCAGACATGAAAATTAACTGAAATTGGTTGATTTGTCTTTTATTGTGTTTGCGAGGAAAAAATATACTATGGATGCTTTCGGTTGAGTAAACTATCATTATTGACGTTAGCTTAAAG
Source organism: Sabethes cyaneus (assembly GCF_943734655.1). Taxonomy (NCBI): domain Eukaryota; kingdom Metazoa; phylum Arthropoda; class Insecta; order Diptera; family Culicidae; genus Sabethes; species Sabethes cyaneus. The sequence continues at coordinate 53,768,045 of NC_071354.1, forward strand.
AGTTTCCAAAACTGTTCAATTAGACGAACAAACTTCTCGAAGTAAGAGGCAAACCACTATGGAAGGATGTTATTGCACTTCAAAGTGAATTGATCTGGTGCTTTGCCAGCCTGCAGTAGCCAGTGGGAAAAATGTCGTTTTGTTTTGCCAATCGACCCGATTGATAGTGATTTCCAATGATAAATTGCTCTCGATCGGTCGATCGAACCATGTTGCAATGCTACGCAGTGATCAATCAACTCTGTAAGATTTCTTACGCACCTGCATGTTTAAATCACTGCACTGATCTAGATTTGAACTGAGCAGTAACCGTTGTACACAGTGGACAAGAAACGGTATTGTCAAACATTTATGCTATAATTTTAAATGGGTTCATATACTGAAACGGGATTGTCAAACCGATCGTTAACTTTACCTACTAGCAGACTTATGTGATACTACTAATAACTAGGTCAACTTAACACCAGATAGAGCAGGTTTGCCAACCGAGAGTAAGAACTCTGGGAAATCTCGTACAAGGCAGGGTAGATCTAAATGAATTATTACGTATCTTCCCCCGTATTGAGCCATCACTTACGGTAAAGTTCAAGGCGCAGCTAATTGTGCAAAATTAATGTGTGATTCTATTTATTTCGCTCTACACATTTCTCGCGCTTCAAAACAGCACGCTATCGCATACAGTGAGCCCCCGTTATTCTAAACCATTCGTAGTGTGATAAGAAAAAAGAAACTTAGATTGCATGGAATGAAAAATCGAAAAACTGTAAACTTACTGTAGCTATTCGTTCACGTATCTGCCATCAACCTGCACGAGGAAAAATATACTGATGCGGAATGGCACACGCTGGTGCTGCACTGTGTTTAGTAATGTTACAACAGCACTGCCATGCCAGGAGCAACCAACGCAGATCTGTAGAGCCAAGTGATAGGCAAACTGAATCACCTGCCAGCCATCATCTAATGCAACAGATCGAAACGCAGAAGTGAGTATGTTTTCCTAATGATGCATTACTCGTCTGACACATAAGTGAATAAATAGCACTTGTTTAATTGTCAACTTCGAGATAAAAACTCTATTGGAGCTCGTCGATCTAGATTAAATTACCACTTGGAAGTTTGCCGGGGTAAACAATGGTTTTGTTTGCAAAATCATAACATTTTAACGATGCCTGTAATAACCATACGCTTAATAGACATAATTGTACTGAGCGGCCGCACACTTTTTATAGCAAAAACTGTATTAAATGTTTGCCCGAATTGGCTAATTTTCACGCAGGATGGCATAACAAAAAATATCGCACAAATATTGGTACATATTCCGTCATGACAGCATATTTGTTATTTAACAGATGTTTGGTGCAATGGTTTCAGGATGAACGTAAACAATAAAATTGTTTTATAATATTTCTTCTCCTTTAATAGCTAAAAGCCGTGCCGTATCAAAAACTCGTCGTTCTACCGTTGGCCCTGGGCTTCTGTTCTCCAATCTCCTCGAGCACCAGCTGAACGTGCATCATCCTCGACGGCGCATATCCCGCGGGTGAGGGGTCTGCCACAAAGCTTAGATTATTAAAAGAAGTCTTTGCTTTCCTTATATATTAGTAACAAGTATGCCATCAGCACTATCTACTGGTGGCAGGGAGGGTTTACGAAAGGTTAACAAAATAAATATATACAGTTAGTTGCTTAATATTAATACCGATTAAATTAAATTAAATTAAATTAAATTAAATGATTAATACCGCGATAAAACCTTTAAAAAATATAAGCAAAACCAAGTTGCTTTAGAATTGTTACTTGGGGTATGACAGGTTAGTAACCCCTCTTGCCGTCAGAAGCCACCTTACTGACGATTGAATCTACGAAGAGTGGCGTCTCTATGTTCTTTGAGCTCTAATCTAAGCCCAAAGCCTATGGCTCCTTTCTGGTTCTCTGCTGAAAAGGGAGCATCCATAAAGTACGTCACGCTTATTGGGGGGAAAGGGGGGTTGACCTAATCGTGACGATTTGTGACGTAGGGAGGGGGGATATGAAGTTATTGGACGTCACATGAAAAAAAATCAAATGAAAAATTTATTCGGGAAATTATAATTTAGCTTTCATTTTAAGATACAACTATTGAAGGCTTCTATAAAATTACGTACATAATGAACCACAACAAAGGGTCAAAATGCGCCACAACAAATGCGTAAAATACGCCGACTGTTTTATTTCAATGCAAAACCGGCACGACTCAGAACTGCATGGCTATCTACGTACTCCTTAAATCTGTTATTCTGAATCCCGATCCCGACGATCGACAGGTTTTTTTTTCTCTGGAGTGGTCAGTGCAAAGATATCGCTTTTTTACGAACGTTTTGACGTTTGTCCACGCGCGCATGAACTACTAGATCCATTGCAGTGCAAGCGTTTGTTGAGTAAATTCGTATTTCTAATGGCGCATTTTGCCCCGCCTCGAGTTGTTTGATGAAAATCGTTTAAATCAAACAAATAATAGTTCAATCATAAAATTTTACGTTGGCTGCTGATAACCGAGAGCATTGTTCATAAGAAGAGCAGTTTACCGGTACGTAATACTGTTTATTGGCAACGTAATGTCTTATGAAAAGAGATGTAAAAATTGTAAGAAATAGGATTGAAAAAATCTTTTCCGTTATTCGCAGGATTTATGTAATATAGAAAACTTGTATTAGCTACACTGCTTTATAGCTTAAAATTGAAGCGATTGGCAATTTAATTAGCATTCAAAAGTGAGTGTTTCGTGAAATATTACAGTGGCGCGTTTTGCCCCGGCTGGGCATTTTACCACCAGTTACCCTACACCGCTGAAGAGCTGCTTAAGTACCGTCCTGCCTAAAAGATTTTTGCAACCGCAAATAGCAGTCGCACAAACTCCTGAGGTGCTACGGGGTGCTACCAGAAACCCATGGCAATGTTTTCCCTTGATATTCGTTCCGAAGTTCCATGGATGCTTTTAAGGTTTTTCGGTATAATTTATACTGTCCTTCACTCAAAAGCTGCCTGAAGGATAGAATTTATGCCACTTGCGGATTAAATTTCGCATGTAAGGTAGTGTTGAATGATTGCACGATTCAATGAATACACAAAATGACAAAATCCGTCAGAAAAGTTCTTCCAAGGCGCTACAAGACGACAGCAGGAAATCCTGATTCTGTCAACTAGATCAGACGAATTTGAGTGGATGGATGTAAAGGACGTGGATTTTCCTTTTCTTATTTGCTAAAATTCATTTGATAGCTTTAAATAAAAAAGTTGGAATTAATATTTAGTTTTTTTGTTGTGAAGGGGGGAGGGGGGTTGCCGTGACGTGACGTACTTTCTCAGGGGGGTCATGAATGTGTGACGAAATGTGACAAGGGGGTTCGATTTTGGTCAAAATTTGCGTGACATACTAAATGGATGTCGCCAAATAGTTTGGCTACTTTTTCGTTGGGCATTCTGGTTACGTGCCCAGCCCACCGCAGCCTGCCATATGGTACTACCATCACTATCAGCATATTTGCATACATGACACAGCACGTGGTTTATGAGTCTACGCCACACTCTATTTTTCATTTTGCCACTAAATATAAATCGTAGAAAGCCACCTAGAATTCCAAAAAGTAGAAAAAATTTCGTATAAGATGCATCTAACGTGATCGTTTTCTGACGTTTTGCACCACACTTTTTTATTGCTGAATATTGGTGTTGAGTTTCCCATACATTTTGTTTGGAAGAACAAAGTATCATTCTTCAACATGTTCAAATTCAAATTAAAATTCTGGAATTTTTTCGCGGCCCTTATTTTCAACGACAAATGAGCTCAGAGAGAAATGAGATGTATGTATGTGTAAGCTCTCTCTCTCCTCTTTTTGTCAATATTTTTTGTTTTGTTTATGCTTGCCCAGTTTTGCAAAAATGACGTCGAAACAAAAAGCATTGAGGGAGCGCGTTGTACACTTCTACGGAGTTCCACAGAACTCTCGGCAAAAAGTAACGAGCAGGGAAATTTGCTCAGCACCTTAGAAGATACGGTACTATCAGACACCTGAGAAGACAACTCAGGGAGTGGGGTTTGGTATCCCGACCCCCCTAATGGGGCGTGAGAACCCTGACCCACTAAAACCCTACTCGAGTCTCCAGCCTCCTGACCGAAACAAACAATAGTGCCGTAGCGTTGCTTCAATTTTAAAGATTTTATTGTAAGCCAACACTGTTACGTGTTCGAGCATTTATTACGTACTGAATGTGAACCAAATCCTCGTGATACGATGGGCCCAAAACTACTCTCTCACTAACTGAGCTGCTACTCACTGCCCACTGGCACTCCTGCAGCAAAATAAACTAACGTATAACAGTGCTGATCCATCAGTTCTGCCAATCTCTAAGTTCTATTAGCAGTTTTATGAACTTGTTATTGATAACCATCTGAAGAGTTCAATAAAATTTAAATTGTGGCTTGGGTTTGAACTGGAGAACGTTCACGAACTTGAAAGTAATCAGTTGTGATTCCGCGGTACAGAAAGTTTCTAGTACATACAGTTAAAACCAATATTCCAAATCGAACGAGATGCAAACGATGCTTACTCTCACGCGAGCAAGTTTGAAAAGCATAGCACCGAATGCGTGATCCACTGATGCAAGCGTACGACAAAGCAGACATTCTGCTATTTACACACTGGCGCCACCTTGTCAGTAATACTTCAGGGAGGGGCTATTGTGCTTAACGCACCCTCTTAAATAACTACTGGACTATGGTAGTTAGGCTATTTACTCGCCCTTGATTGGCTCTCCAGCGGTTTTTCAGTTTAAGTACAATACCCAGCCGCATTGACCGCTTCAAGCTAGATGTCCAGACGTCCAAGCTAGAGCACATCCTTTGGACTAAGTTATCCGGAGTAGTGTCTTGTCCGCTCACTGCCATTATGTTGCTTCTCGCACCCGCGGAACGAGGGCATATGAAGAAAGCATGCTCTGCAGTTTCTTCAACATCCACGCATTCGGGACACGCGGGGGACTCCGCATGCCCAAACTTGTGCAGATACTGTCTAAAACAACCATGCGCTGACAGAATTTGTGACAGGTGGAAGTTGACTTCGCCGTGACGCCTGTTGAGCCACCCGGATAGTTCCGGGATAAGTCGATGTGTCCACCGGCCTTTTGCGGAATTAGACCATGCCCGCTGCCATGTGATCATCGAGGTCGATCTAGTGGTACTCCGTATGCCTTTAGTTCCACGTTGGTTGAGGCACTCTACGTCCTCGCTGATGATGATCCCAATAGGCATCATACCCACTAAGACGCAGATTGCGTCATGTGAAACTGTGCGATACGCACTCGCCACTCTTAAGCACATGAGACGATAGGTGCTTTTCAGCTTGGCTAGATAGCTTTTGGTACCTAACGCCGCTGACCACACCGGCCCGCCATACCTGAGTGTGGACTGGACCACGGTGGCTAATAGCCTTCGCTTGCTGCCATATACCGCAGATCTATTAGATATCATACGAGACAATGCCGAAATAGCTGTGAAAGCTTTCTTGCAGGCATAGTCGACGTGGCTCCCGAACTTGAGCTTGTCATCGACCATGACTCCCAGGAATTTTAAGGACCGCGTTGACGAAATAGTGCAGTCTCCGGCACTGATATTTGCTTGCTGCACCGACTTGCGGTTGTTCACAACGATAACCTCCGTTTTATGATGCGCTAGCTCCAGTTTCCTGTATCGCATCCAATTTTCAACAATACTTATAGAGTGGGCAGCCGTCAACTCTACCACTGATAGATTCACCGTATACTTCTAAGGTGATATCGTCTGCAAAGCCGACAATCACCACCTCTACCGGGAACTTTAGCCTCAACACCTCGTCATACATGACGTTCCACAACACCGGGCCCAGTGTGTAACCTTGCGGAACCCCCGCGGTGATTGGAACGCACTTCTGACCCTCCTCCATGTTGGAGCATAGCACACGATTCTGGAAATAATTTTCCAGAATCCTGTACAGCGACACCGGCACTTGGACGTTCCGAAGCGAGTTGGCCATGGAGTCCCAGCTAGCGCTATTAAACGCATTTCTCACGTCGAGCGTGACAACTGCGCAATAGCGCTGGATCGTCACCACGGCTATCTTAGCGACAGACAAGATGGCATCCACCGTAGATTTGCCTTTTCGAAAGCTGAATTGGTTCCTTGACAGACCGTTTGTACCCTCAGTGTACTGTACGAGTCTGTTAAGGATAACCCTCTCCAGCACCTTGCCAGCAGTATCGAGCAGACAGATCGGCCTAGATGACGAGGGGACACCCGGAGGTTTTCCCGGCTTCGGTAACAGGACCAGGTTCTGTCGCTTCCATCTGTCCGGGAAGTTACTGCCCCGAATAATTCGGGAGCCTCTAGAATAGTCGCTTTAATGGCCATATTCGGGATTCCGTCTGACCCCGGTGCCTTGCTCACCTTTAGAGATTTAGCGATCTCAATGAGTTCCTCATTCGTAACCGTCACTTCCGCTCCAACCGCCGTTGCCCACGTTACTTTGGATGTTCGGCTGAGAGGCTGAGGCCAGGGCCTTGGCTCGTGGCGCGGAAAGAGGCCCGCGATGATCCGCTCCAGCTCTCTGGCGATTGCTGTGCGGGCGCCATAACGCTCTTGGTCTTTGCCATTACGACCCTGTAGGCATCACCCCACGGGTTCGCATTGGCCATTCGACATTCAGCCCTGCCTTCGTCCGAACGAGCTTTTCGCATAATTCTCCACGTACGAAAGCACGCTCCGTGGAGTTCCGCTATTTCATCTGTCCACCAGTAAACCGGTGACCTCCCATACCTAGGTCAACCTTTCCTAGGCATGGTAGCGTCACACGCTCGCGACAGTACCTCAACCAAATGATCAGCGTTCGGATCGCGCATACCGCGATCACCGCACTCCCTTCGGATCGCTTTCATAAATACTTCGGGATCGAAGTATGATGTCTTCCATCCACGGGTGGTTGGAGTGTCGGCTCCACTCGCCGCCTGCCACCTCGTTATCTGACCGACACAATAGCGGACCGCCTGATGGTCACTGTGAGTGTAGCTATTGTCTACCCTCCAGTCTCCTATCAGATCAGGACTGCCGAATGTCACGTCGATGATAGACTCCGCACCGTTTCTACTGAAGGTACTTGTGATGGCCAGATCTACGTTGAGCTTTGCCAGAGCTTCAAGCAGAATTCGACCCCTATGGTTCGTGCGACGAGTTCCCCACTCTACTGCCCATGCGTTGAAGTCGCCCGCTACAGCCAACGGCCTTAGACCAATCAGCATAACTGATGCTCGGTCTACCATCCGCGTAAACTGCTCGATAGACCAACTCGGCGGAGCATAACAGCTGCAGTAGAACACTCCACCCAGTTTGGCGACCGCAAATCCCTCGTCTGCAGTTGATACAACCTCTTGAACCGGGAACCTGTTTGTCTTCCATATAGCCGCCGTCCTGCCGCCGTTTCCGGCAGGGATGCGGTATGGGTCCGAGATGATGGCAATGTCCGTCAACGACTCAGTAACTGCTTGGTACAACAGCTCAGTAGGCATACGGACCATCACACCTTTAGCTTTTAGCCACTTTCAAGGCTGCATTTCCGTCTACCAGTGGAAGTCTTATAGTTGCTACCTGGATATCCGTCGGTTCCTTACGCAGACGAACTGCCTCGGTAGTCACCACCACGTTACATTGCTCCTTGAGAGCTCGTGCTAGTTCGCTCGCTTCAGTGATCTCGTCCAGGTTTTTAAGCTGGAGAGTCATCTCGGGCGTTAGTGCGCGGATGTGTACGCTATCGCTGAGGACCTTTTCTGCCAGAACTTTGTAGGTAGAACCCTTCTCAGTGGCATTCTTTTTGAGCTCAAGGATCATTTCGCCCGTGCGAGAGCGGCAGATACTCCGCACGTCCGCGCCAAGACCCTTCAGCAGACCTCGATTCAAACGCCTTCTCGGTCTCTTTCTCTGCCACTCTTACTCGCGCTTCGAGTTCGCTGTGCTCCTTCGTCGCAGCACGCATGGTGCCCCGAAGCACGAGCTGACTTTGTTTCAGGTCCTTCGCCAGGGTGCTGCGACCTGCCACGAACTCGATAATGGCATCGAGCTGATGAGACTCTCTGTTCTTCCACTGCTTTTATTAGCGACGGGCCGTTCATCGCTGCGTTCGGCGTAGATGCAGTTGGAGCGGCAGGTGTGCCGCTTCCCTTTCCGCTTACGCTTGCGCTTCTGCTCGTATCCATCGGCGGAGATCTGTGGATAGCGCCTCTAATTATCTAATTATCTAATCCGTCCACGCTCACTGGAGTTAAATTTGTTTTTGAATTATTTTGTATATTCATATAGAATTCCACGAGTTGAGGGGAAAGAAGGGTCCGCCGCATCAGAGCCCCTCATGATGCGGGAAGGGCTAATTACTGTGGAAGGTGCTCTGGTACTCAACAGGATCCGTTTGAGGCTGAGTATTTATAGAACCCCCCCCCCACCATTCATCCCTCGGCACGGGTCGCATGACACCTTAGATTAGGGGTTTATCCATTCACGTTTTTACTTTTAGCCATGGATAACAGCTATTCAACCATCCTCCTTTAGGGGCTTTGGACCCTCTGCTCAGGTTCTCAGTATTTTCAGGTTCATCGAACCTTCTACCGAGATCCGTCATTTGCAGGCGGAGAGTTTACACTCAGCTCTCGCATGAGTGCCCCCTTCTCTGTCCGCATACGACCCTAGTTTCCGCCGGTTGTCCGGTTTCCTCTAAGGAACGTATCCCGGATGGTACCACGAGCAGGTAGATATAGGGGTTGCTAAATAAGAGACTGTGGAACTTCGTGGTAGTTCTGGAGCGCATTATTTAACCATTTACCATCCATGGGACACCCTTTAGGATCCTAATGGTCGATTAACTAGACTGGACATGTCGGATACAACGTATTAAAATTATACTTCTAACTTTTGTTGATACGTACCAACAGCTAATCACGCACGTTTTATTTGCCTATATTATTCAGCAATCATCACAAGTTGTAATTTGGATCGCAATTCATTGGGAAATCTTTACCTCATTCCGTGATCGATGCTGGTATTTCGTTACCAATAAATAAAAATATCTGAAGGTCGCACAGTTTCCGTTGTAAATACCAATTCATTTAATAACCACCGTTAATTTGTGGTCTGGGGGCATTCCTTCCCTCCAGTTGAATGCAAAACACTCGTTATCTATGAACGATTCAATTCCGAAACCGCAACCCATGGACCGTCTCTAGCCCGGTGAAGCCATAAAGCACCCCACACGCGATGCGGCGGGCGCTAGCAACATCATCGACCTACGGTTGCCGTTGGGTTGAAGAAAGCCGCCGCCGTCTGCCCAAAAGAAGCAGCAACAACGGCCAACCGTGGTGTGCTTTGGTTGCCCCCCTGATCGCGAACGTATAAACTTATTCCGCGGTTCTCTCATTGCGCCGGGGTACATCGATCGCAGTACTTGATTCAGTCGCAGACGCGATTTGACAGAAAACGGACGCGCTTGGCCAGCGGATTCGGGCTGAAGACGGGCGAGCGCGCGCGCAAAAGTGCCTCCAATTTCGTACCGAACCCGGACGTTTCGCGCGTGAATGTGAATCTGGATCAAGTGCCCCATTGGATTGGCCCAGTGTGCTTGGCGGCCAGTGTCACAGTTCGAGAGCCCAGCAGCGGTGCGGTTTCATTCTGCCCGGGGTGCGTAACGGTGTGGGAAGACGCACTTTGGGCACATTCGATTCGAGTGACTCCATATCGGATCGACGATTGTATAATGGTGAAAAATTTTACCAACTCATGAAAGTAGGTGATATACTGCGTTGAATTACCCGCCGCGTTGCCGTGTGAGCTGTTTGGTAGGGTGCCCGAGTTTGGTGGTGCGAGCTGATAAAGTGCGTGCTGCAATAGTAATTACAGTGTTCGTCAGGAAATTGGCGTTGTTCTAGGGCTCGGGTGCATAAGCTTCACCAACCGGTCGCCGGATGACGTTTTAATGCAAGTGATCTGTTTATTAGTGTTCAGCTATACAATATCACAATATTATTCATTTCATCAAATTACATAGAAAAGTTATTCCTGAGCGTCTTAGTAGAATCTGAAAAATTATACCTATATCAATTTAAATTATCATAATATAAGCTCTATGTACCGTGACCGCTCCTAATTCGGCGTATTTCTCGATATATATATATATATATATATATATATATATATATATATATATATATATATGTGTATTTTTGAACATTGTGCACAACTATAATCATTGTGTTATTTTTTTTATAAATGTCTGTTGAATATTGCGCCATTATTCACTAAAAGGCTATTATATCAGACAACGAAATAATTTAAAGTGAAACTGAAAGTATTATATATGTCAGAAAACATCGTCTTTGGCACCACCGCTAAGACTGCCCTTCTAGAAAATTAACAAATTTATGATCGAAATTCATTGCAATGATCAAATTACCCAGTATAATTAGAAAAAATGATTAGTTTTAGTCTTGTTTTAGACAAAACGAGTGATTGCATTCAGGGCTTTCCATAGAAAAAAGCGATGCAGGATTGCGCAGATTTTGGCACAGATTTTTTATTTATGTTTCTAATTATGTGCAGTAAAGTATCCTCACTCAATAATACTCAGATTATACAACAACCGCCCGATACCACCATAGATCAACGATACTGCTCGGAGTCTATACAGGAAAAAAAATACTTGTTTCAATCTTCCAGTTGACCTCAACAACTGGCCCAACAAGCCAGTTGTCTGGGTTCGAATGTCGACTAGAAGAGACTATAAGAGCCAACAGCACCGTTGCTCTTGCCCTGTGCCATAACAGTCGCAGTTACCTTAACAGTTACCTTAATTAAGCTGAGTCGTACTAACTAACAGTTCAAGTGTTGTCATCTCTTGGCTCTATTAGGTCATGCCGGCTAACGAAATTGCTTCTCAAAATCGACGAAAAACTTAACGAAATTTGACTGTATATTGAGAATGCTTTAAATGTAGCCTAAAATACTACCAAAAAGTTCTAGGCCCTTGGGATTGCAACCGGTTAGAATTTTGCGAATCCTTGCGTCGCTGCTCGAGCGTTTTTATTGCAATAAGAATGCAGAGGTCAATATATGGTGGTAAGCTCTCGGACGGGATTTCTTCATAGCAGTGTACGGCAAATACGGCTAATAAATGTTTGTTACACAGTAGGGTAGATGCTCCAGTAATGGAGGGATTATGTCAGGGGATAGCGTTTAAAGACAATTTGAACGCTTAATTTATCAGTTCCCAATTGAACTACATGATAATATGGTGCACCATAATGTTGGCTTTAAATACATACCAAACTTATACCATTCTGCTGGTTTATATATCTAAAATATTGCTTTTCCTGACATTAGTCTGTGCTCCCAAAGTAGTGGTAATGTTCCTATAATAGTGGAAAATTTGCCTATAATAGTGGAATTTTGTTTACCGCCCTTAGTAACGCTTGCAGTGAGCATGGCAGCAGGTGGATAACAGCGTAGGCTTGTTAAAATGTTATGGATTATTACGAATTTCTTAAGCAATTGCACTTTATTGGTCTGCTCAAAAGGAATTTGTAATTTTTGCACCAACATCTTCAATTTCAACTGTGTATCTTAGATAAAACTGTTAACAAATATATATTTAACAATAGAAAATTGAAATCATTTCGAAATCCGCCATAATTATGATATATTTCGCGTTTCCACCACTACTGGTACTACCACAACTACTGGAGCATCTACCCTAATTGTTAACGAACCCAGGAGTTCAACAGGTTCAACCGACTCGAAAATTGATTGTACCGGCGAGCAATAGAGGGTCCCTAAGGTTCTAGCATCTTTAAACTCCTTACCTAATCTCAGAATTAATCCAACTTTCCAATTCACCTTGCTTATGACCATAAAGTAATACTGGCCCAATGTCAACGAAGCATCCAGAATAACCCCGAGATCCATGACAACTTCCTTGCGTAGAAGGGATATTGCTTCAGTATGATAGTCAAACAATAAAGGCTGTATTTTGCAGTGAAAGCTAATGGCAGTGCATTTGGAGATGTTTAATGTCATATAATTGCAACGATAGCAATCAGCGAGCAAATCAAGTTTGATTCAGCTGGTCGATTTTTGTGTCATCGACATATACCAATCGTGTATCATGAGGTAATAACTTTGTGATTTCATTGATATACAACGAAAACAGTTCAGGTCCCAGTTTACTGCCTTAAGGGACTCCGGATTTTTTAATAAGCCAGATAGTAGATTGCGACGTTCCTAGCTTCATGGCTCTTTTACGATTTCAACCATGCCACTATCCTAATGATACTCCTAGTTTGTCACACATAATAGTCACATTGCTTTACTTCTTCCATAAGGTTTACACGGGAAAAGCAAAGCAAACTGTTTTATTCATATGGATCAATATTCCATGATCGACAGGATTGTATGTAGTCTTCTGGCCAGTGTCTATGGTATCACTCAGGAGACTCCGATCAGTGCCGGGCAAGTAAAAAGAAGTTAAATCTAATAAATTGGCAGCTGCGTAATTTTCTAAATAGCCATCATCATCTTATAATTAGAACTGTCAATTTCATTAGGAAACTAGCTTAAATATTTTAAGCTAATTAAAATCATCACCAGAATATAAAAGAAACAAATTTTGCTACATGAAATATGATTTTCAATTGATTTCAACAGCAAAATATATAAAAATCCGAATATATATACTTGCTGTAAAACTTTGCACGGGTTGCCTGTCTGACAGTTTCTTCATCAACCACTTTATCATTTGTAATTTATTTCAATGAATTAACAAAAACAATACCCATTTAGTTTTTGGGTACACCAAAGTGAGTTGGCAATTTTCATCGCGTACGTGTCATTTACGTATGTAAAAATTTTCTATGAAACACTTCTAGAACTGTTCGTGTTCTACAATATTGCTGTTGACCGTTACTGTGAAACTGGAGGGACTTTTTTAATTGTATTTTAGTCCCTTTAACAACTTCGGTCATTCATGACTTAGGAGGGATTGGTAGTGTTCACTCCCATCCCACTTGATCTTGGCGACGTTGAATATGAGACCTGCCGCCTTAGAGCTGTCGGAGAAATCTGCATAATAGATTGCTTTTTGGAGAGCAAAAGAACGTCGTTGATCAAGACAAGGCTATTTAATCGTTTTATCGTCAAATGCTGTACCCGGAAACCTCTATTTGGTTAACTTTCATTGACTCCAATTTCCAAATTTCATCCATAACGACTAGCAATAGTAGCAGTTAAAGTATGCAGCTCTACCACATTCTAGTCTCACCCACATAAAAGCCTCATACTAAGCCTCGATGGACTAGCTCATCGAAGACCTATCCTTATCCTTAACGACTTAGGGCGCCCTAGATGTTTTCGAGTTTTATTCGGTCGAATAATTTGTCGTAATCGACAAACACAGTAAGAAGCCAGAACCCGTTGATTTGCTCCAATATGATACGTAAAAATATGGTCCACATATGATCGGACAACGAAATTTACCGCCAAAGAGCAGAGTGCGAAGCAGAGCGACATGATGCTGTGTCTTTCTATGGGACTTTTACCAAGACGCCCATTCAGTCGACTAGAAATGTCGCGATTTCCCAGATATGACTAAGGAGATGATGCAACTTTTGCACTGACAAGACTGGGTCAGCTTTTATCATCTTGGCTGAAAGGCAGTCTATCCGTGCTGCTCTGCTAGATTTCATACGTTTCATTGCTGCTAAAATTTCACCTAACAACAGCGCCTCTGTGGGTGTCGCGCGCCGCTGGTGTTGTTGACCTGCGACATTTGAGATTCAAAAGAAATGTTCAGCCTAACAGTTAAACTGGTCCGTACGATCGGTTAGTAAGTGGTCAGCTCTGTTCGGAATCATACAAAAAGTCCAATAAAGTGCACATAAATTGATATTCAATCGTATATAATGATAGTAACTGACAAACATTTGGTTTTCAGCACAGTTTTGCATATCACTACGGGGCCTGTCGCTCTTAATGGATATTACACAGTATTGTTCTGATTGTATCACCCCCTCCGTGAATTTTTGACTAATATAATTGGAAAACTAGTGTAGTCAGAATTTTTTTTGCTTGAAGTATGCCAAGTTGACTAATATATTATGTTCTATCTTTTTGCATGATAAGGATGGTCATGTTTCTGCACATTAGAGTGATTCAAAAAAAAATGCTTTAAATGCATATCAAAAATAAAATCACACAAAGACGACTGATACTTGCTTTGACAGATTTTGTGTTGTGCTTTTATGTGGGAGTTATTCGATCTGTCACCATTTGCCACTTTGAGAAATATTTAAACTCAAAGAAGTACTATTCTTCACCGAAAGAGCTCAATATCTCGCAAAATTTAGAAAATAGCGTATAACGATGTTCTACTAAAACGTAGATTTTAGTAAGATAAATAACTTTCTAGTATACTATGAACACGTAAACAATGACCAGAATAATGAGAGACAAAAATCTGTTTTTAAGCGTTTGTCTACAAATAACGCTTCCTAGCTAATTTCTATAAAGAGATACAGTCACAAATGAAACTTTCTGGATTTTGTAGTATTTTTATCTAATTTCTGATTCATGTGATAAAATTTGTATCAGGGTCAAAACTAGGGTATTTTTTACTTTAAAAATTCTACGGTTCCTAAACAAGCAAAGACAGTAGTATACAACATTCGACAAAGTTGTGCATTTTTACTATTTGTACAATTTTATGAAACAGGAAAAAGTCATGCATCAACTACAAAAAAGCTAAAACAGAAAAACTAATTTACAACGATTCATATACAGAAAACAAGGCTTTCTCTCTCTTCACTGAAGAGATAGAAGGTTACTATCTTTAGAAAAATTTCTTGTAATAATATGCTCTAAAACTTTGCAGAACAATCAATGTGTTACATTGTAACAGAAGAAAAATAATGTTTTCATTTCACTTTTAGGGAGATTAATCGAAGCTTGAATTCCATCAGACGGTTGAACTTTTAATTTCAAGAAACTCTTTCAAAGGTTCCATAAACCTAAAACCAAGTTTTCCCACTCAAAACTCTAATGCGCATGTTTTTTGGCTTTAATTCCGGAACACATCCTCGGAACACTAGATTTCCGGAAACCAGATGACCTACTGCCGGCTCTGTTGTAACCACATCGAAAGTGGATAATTCCTTGAATCTTTGGTTGATAAGAGAGTCTAATTCGGTCGAAAATTCCCAAAATTACCCTTGTACCCTTGTCGAGTACTTAAAGGGTAAAAAGTTTCGAAGCCTCTTTCTCCACTCCCTTAAATGCTACATGAAAACTTGTTTTATAAAAAGTTGTAATTTGACTAGTTTTAAGATATCAAAGAGTTTCAGTATCCTGGATCGAAAAAAACTTTAGAATTTCGTACTTTGAAATCTGGAAAGGTACCTGGGTACCCTGTCGAACACATAACGGTTAACCTAGTACATGGCACTGCAGATCGCTAAATTTCGTGAGTGGCGACAGGGCGCTGCTCGATCAGTTAGAACCCCGAAAGGTGCGGCTTTGTGGCACTGCAAGAGATCTGTCGCAAACGCGAGAAGATGTGGAGGATCCACCGCGGCAAGTCCAATTTCACCAGAGCGGTGCTGGAGCAACCAACGAGCTGGCAACGGTTTTCGTATTGATGGGCAGCATGCAGGATAGCGTAATGGACTGAAGGCGATCAATGAGGAGATGTGTGTGTTGAGGTTAAAAGACCATTTCTTCAACTACACTATCATCAACGTGCACTGTCTGAAGGTGCACGAAGGTAGGCTCGACTACAAAAAGGAAGTGTTCTATGCGCAGCTGAAAGCATCACACAACAGTTATTCGCCACGAGACATCAAGATCGTAATCGGGGTTATGAACGCCCAGGTGAAGAAATCTCGAGTGCACGAAATGGTTGGTTTGACGGGGAATGGCAACAAGCTAAAAAGGAGCTTGGTAAAATTAACTAAGCATTTGCCGAGAGAGAATTTGGCCCAGTACGAATGCGGATGAGTTGACCACGATCCTGAAGAGGAAAAAAACGCCAGAAGGAGGACAGAGATTGTGAGGAGCTGGAGCAAGTATTTCGGGTCAATGCGCGTCTCCAAGTTCTATGCGAAAGTGAACCATCTCGTAAAGGATACATACCGAAGCCTGATATGTGCAGGGACGAGGCCTGGTCACAAACGAGCGCAAGGTGGTTGACAGTTAGAAGCAGTTCTTCAAAACGCATCTCAAGAGTGATATAACAGAAGGAGATGGAACGGAAGTTAACCTAGGGGTGCCTGCAAACGATAACAGCTTGCTGGCTCCCGGTTTCGAAGATACCCGGCAAAAAATCGATCAGCTGACAAACAACAGAGCCACCGGAAAAATGGTGAAGAACCACTAGCAACGGCACTTTACTAGAGGAACGATCTTCAGCAAAAGTAGCCTACTCCCAGTCTTCGCAGACGACCTCAGCATCATTACTAGAAACCTTGGGACGGCGAAGGCAATCTGCGTCAGACTAAAAACGGCGGCTGGGAGCAATCGATTCAAATCAATGCGTCGAAAATTTATGTGGTAGGGGGAGGTTCCAGAGACAACAACATTTGCCTGCCACCGACAGTGAATATTGACGGCGATGAACTGCAACTCATCAACTACGAGTTCGTAAACAGTAAAGATTTGTATAACGCGGATTTCTATAACGTGGGTACCAAAATGTTGCTATAACGCGGTTTTCCGCGTATAACAAATACACGTAGCATATAGAAATTGAGTTAATTGGGGCTAAACTCGAATTTTGAGCAATTTTGAACAGATACAACCGTAGCGTCTAAGAAGTTGTAGGGCATATAATAGTTGACTTTCTAAGTAATATACGGAAACCACAAAGTTACGGGTTGGCCTGCTGGAGGTTCCGGAAGCTGTAAGGTGGTCCTCCGGAAAATGCAGAATATATCGAGAATATTTTGAGTGTAATGTGACTACAGTAGGAATCTAATTTCGATTATTTGTGAATATATTTGGCTTTTGGATGGTTGACCGGGAGAAAATTCAGAGAAAATTACCTGAAAGTGGTCACTGGAAATGCAAATGATTTTGCAGTCAGTCCACAATCATGAGTCGCACACAATTATGGGTTATTTTAGCTTTAGCTGCTATTTTCCGTTTAAATATCATTTAATTATTAATCAAATTATTAGTGCTACTTATGAATTACAATTCTATCAGTCAATTAGTATAATATTCACGCATCAATCGGCAGATATAGCTAAAATGACCCATAATAGTGTGTGACCCATAATTGTGGACTGACTGTAATTTGTAACAGATCAAAATGAAATGGAATATCAGCTGTCCTCAACAAGGCCACCAAGACGTTCACTGGAAAATTAGGATTAGCCGTCAAAGTGAACAATAAATGAAAATTCTTGTTGAAGTCCGCGTTATAATTTGAAAAGGTTTGACATAAAACATTACGGATTTGGGAACAGAAATGATGCAAATACTGCAAATGTGCGCTGACAAATAGACGAAGGTACTTCGCAAGTTTGTTGAAATTACCAATTTCCCTAGTGTAATTTGATAGATGTGATATAGTAAACTGAGCCACTAGAAACATTTACTATACTTACAAATCTAATAGCAAATACAACAACTTTTGTATTGCAACTGCTCTTCACCAGATATTGTGCTCTTCTGGGAAAATTTTAACGGAAATCTAAACATCGTAGTTAGCCATGGCCGTTCCGTAATCCACGTTGACGGTATTTAATATTTTTATGGGTTTTGCCTGAGAAAAAGTGAAAGAGAAGTATTATTGCTTTTGTTTTCACCTTTTCCTGGACAATTCAGAATGGGGCTTCTTGTAAGAACGAACAGGCTACATAAACTTTCGCCTCGAATCTGCATTCCGATCGGGCTCGTTTCGATCATCAACGTCCCGATCGACATGTGTTATCCCAAGCAACAATGCGAGTTTTATTGTACTCTTATTGCGGTTTTCAAGACCAATTTTGGTCTTAAATGCCATCATAAGAATGTAATAAAACCCAAATTGTTACTTAGGTAGTCGGGGATAGTTCGATCACTTTGACTCATTTTTGATTCATTTGACAGTACCGTCTCAGTCGAGTCAGATATCACAATGTTATGCATAGGACATTTGTAGAACTAGTTCTAATCTACAATTTTTCTAAACACAGTTTTGCTGTATCATTTGTAGTTACGGTGCTACAACGCTAGTAACTCATCAGTGACTAAATGAACGTTCATTTAGTCACTAAAAAGATACTTGCATTGTAGCGCCGTAACTACAAAAGATACAGTAAAACTTTTTTCAACAAAATAATAGATAATAACCAGTTCTACAAATGTCTCATACATAACTTTGTCATTTCTGACCCGGCTCCGATCGGTATGTAGAATCATCATCAATTTTAATCTTTTAAAGTCGGATCTTTCTATATATTTCATAGTGGCCAGGTTGAGTCGCAAACCGCTGAATTTATATTCCTATTTCACATTGTTCAATTCAAGGTTGAATGAAAATAATTCCGATTTCAAAGAACAATTTTCGCTCGTTGACCACTTTTACGGATGTTCCGGATTTGTCGGAGAATCGCATGATGGCTTCTCAATTGCACGGATTGTTTACTTTACTTATATTACGCCAAATTATAAGCAATAGGGACTTTAAAAAGAATTTTGAAGCTATGAGAAGACTTCACAGAAATGAAAATTTAACGGATATTCCGGAAGCTCTGGAAGACCAAAACGGGAATTTTTCTTTCTCACCAAGCATCTGTAAGATGGAAAAATATATACTTGACATCTTTTCCAAAGGAACCATGGTCGTGTTGATTTAAAATTTCGTAAAATTCGGGTAAAGCCCCAGTTAGCTCAATTTCCATATGCTACGTGTACTTGTATAACGTGCTTCATATAACGCGGTCCCAATTAACCGTTATTCGGTGCACTCCCAGTTCGCACTGGCTGGTGCACCAAGGTGCGATCCCAGTGTGAACTGGGAGTGCGCCGTAAATACTAAAGATAGAGCAATACTTAGTTCAGCAATCTTATGGGTAATAATGTACTCTATAAATTCCCCATATATAATATTTTCGAATTTTGCTTGGCTGAGGTGTTACAGTTAAAAAAGCAAAATAAGTTTACTGAGTGCCGGACAAGCCTGACTACGAATAAGGAGATTCAACGACGCATTCAAGCTCGAAGTCGAGCCTACTTTCCCACCTCAAGATGCTTCGATCAAGGAGCATACGCCGCCGTACAAAGCTCATGATGTACAAAATGCTATTCATACCGGTAGTTCTCTACGGACTTGAGATAGTAACTTTGCTTACGGAGGATATACGTGCACTTGCCGTATTTGAACGAAAAGTGTTTCAGACTATTGTTGGCGCAGCCGTATGAACCACGAGTTGCGGGCACTGCTTGGAGAGATCCCTATCATATTCCCTGGCGAAAGTGGGGAGACTTACGGTGAGCCGGCCACGTCGCAAGGACGCCGGACAACTGTGCAGTAAAATCAATTCTCTACACGACCGCGCTGGTGACACCAGGCCAAACGTGCTGATAGTTCGACAGTGGAGACGAGTTCTTGATTCCGCAAAAGCAATCTTGGCTCTATGCTGTTAGAAATAAGAACTCTTTTGGGAGATCACATGATAAACCCCTTTTACGTTCTGAAATTGACTAGCATTGATCAATAGAAACATTTTCTTCAAATTACCCAGTTTTTCAAATGTATTTTAAAATTTTGAATATGTCCGGTTATAATGATTTGTGTCCTTTTTTGCGAAGACTTATTGCAAAATTCTTTTTGTTTTATGTTATTTTCGGGTTACTATTCATATGTCAAGTTATCTTACGTTCACTACACCGTTTCTTTTAAAGCTAGTTTGAAATATTTTTATTCAGAATTTTGCATATAAATTTAAAAAGATCGGTGCATATTTAAATGAATACAACTACTCTTTAGTAATTAAATCTTTGTCGAGATTCGAATTTCAAAATCGAAGACGACTATTTTTTCTCTTATTTGTAAAAGTTGCAAATACTAGTGTTAAACGCAGTGCACAATGTGTTGTAATTTACCTGTCTTTAACTAATTTCTTTTTAATGTCTGCAAATCCGTGTTAGTTTCAAACCATCGGTCATACATAGCTAGCGTTTACGGACAATTTCGCATCCAGCTTTGAGACGAATTAAATTTTCACAGCTGTTTCAACATATATGTGAGGCTTTTTTCGATACATCTCAGATCATTAAATTATATTTCAATTGCACTGCGCGGTGTCTGTTTAACCGCCGCTCAGCGCCATTATTGCCAAATTTGCCAAAAAACGCGTTTGCTTGCGCGTCATAAGCAGTTCGGCAGTCCAGCAATGCACTGTCCAGTTACGCGCTAAATAGGAAAACCACAAGCACGCACATTACTCACAGATGAAGCCATTGACCGAGTTTTGTTGACCTAGAGACGTTCGTTTGAAAAAAGCTCAAATGTTTCACGGCTTGCAACGGGAAAGTTAATTAATAGTCGTTGTTAAATGTCTTCTGTGATTGTGGTTTATTAAATTATGTTTGATTCTTTGATAAAATCGCTAGTATTACTAATGAACCCTCTAATTTAAATCATTAAAAGAATAAAAATGACGATAACATTTTTTGCAATTATTGAGTATCCACTTTGCAATACATCCTCCTTTCTTTTGAAAAGATTTCCTTTGAAAAGATTAAAATATTTGATTGAGAAAATTTTCTTAGCTGTTTTAGAATATTTTTTTCGACAAAAACGGAAGGAAAAATCATGTGTATTTATAAACCCTATGGATTAAATAAGGGCGTCCAGTTTTTTCAGTCCATCTGCTATTCCCAGCCGTAAAGTGAAGAACTGTGTGAAATCGTAAACTAGTAACAACATACTGATCGACTTTAGGGTTTGCAGTTTTTTTATCGGAGGTAAAAATCCATTTCAAACTTTTCCAAAAGAATGAAAGACCTTTCATTGATTCTAAAAGAAAAGCAGACGCTTGGTACTTTCCATAGCGACGCTATGGGCCCTTCAAAATTCGCCTGAAAGAACTTCAAACAAAAATTTGTATTTCAATAGGACTGAGTTTATAGAGTCTGTGAACCAGAATTGCAATGAAAACTAACATTCAACATGTATTGAACAATCAGCATTTAGAGAATATTGTTTTATTTCATTGGTTTTTTTTATTGGGGTCATTCGAGTGCTCAACAAAGCTTGTTAAATAGCAATGTTTACTTTCTATTGATCTGCAATAATAATGTGTTTCCAGAAATTATTGCTGATCGCAAGAAAAAAAAATTTACAATCAAAATTGCGCAATTTCTCATAAAAACGCTATTTAAGATTGAACCATTTCGGTATGTTTGGCGCACCCTTTTGTTATATTCAAAGTTGTAAGTGCGCCAAAGACACTCTATTTTTATGAGCGATTGCATACTTTTGATGGTAAAATGTTTCTTACAATCAACAATAAGAAAATAAAATATAAAGTATTATATTTGCTTATTCGGATGAGAAACTTATCGCCATTATTGACGACTAGGGAAATGAGTCACCCTAAACAAAAAACCAAACAAGTGGCCAAAGCCCCTATCTATGTAAGAATTCTTGATCCGTACGTAACCCGGTACAAAAGTGGCGCTCTGAAACCAGTCGGTACTGCCATACGTCTAACTTCGCGACAGGCAATGGACACATTGTAGGCCCGAACCGACAACATCAGATGTTTAGAAGAGTGAAAAAGGAAAAGTAGTACCTAACCGGCTCGCCGGGTATCTAACCGGCCTGGGCTTCGTGTGGTAGATACTAGCGCAAAGCTAGAAGCCAACAACGTGCCTGTGCGGGACGTAGCCACCGAGCGAACGACCGATCGTGCCCACCCCCGAACAGCGTGCGGTGGGTGGTGCGGGTACAGCCAAAGCCAGAGAGGCTGCGCCGAATAAGGAATCTAGCAATGTATCACGGCGTGATTACCCACACTGGCGAAATTGATCGCGGATGCAGTAGCCGGGGCACTGATACCGAATGAGTGTTGTATGTAACGAATCTGTTTCGCGAATTCATTTGGAAGCTTAATTTTAGCGACTTATGCAATTTATGGAACTTCTGCCGCGCTGAAATTGCTTTAGAGTGCATGCCGCCCCAAAATGAGACATAATTTCGACGATGACGATGATGAGGGCATGAGTGGAAAGTCGAACATTATGATGACCCTAATCCTAAATTAGTGTGAATAGTGCTTTGATCTCTATGCAACGTATCAGTGAATCAGAGATTACAGGGCTTGAGACAAATTAGTAAATAGAAAAATGGCTTTTACCCGATTTAACCCAGGGAAGCTACTTGACATATTTTATGTTTCTCCCATAAAATAAATAAGGCTTGCCTTCGCTTGACGAAAAATTTCACATAAAGTATTTGAGCTTTCTCTATTGTTACTCTTTAAATTATTACTCTCTTATATATACTAAAAAATCAGAGGGGTTGTGTACAAGACACGACCGCATATATAGGTGACGCAGGACTACGTAAGTCTCTTTGTAGTGATAGTAGCATGTATTCATGCTTGTAATCATTCGATTCTTCATGTATACATGCTACATGCGTTGTATGTAACATTTATCAAAGTAGTAACATTGCATACGTTCAATTCTCAAAAGATTGTGCATTTGAAAACAATTTAACAAAATCAAGAACACAAACTATTACTTTCCTGCTACCTTACTGGAATTAGAGATTATTTTTATTATCCATATTTTCCCACGTTGAAGGGATTTTACCAATTCAATCCTATTTTATCAACAGCACATCTTTCCACTACACTTCTAATGAAACGGCAAGCATGCGTATTCATACAGAGCTGTATTATAACCGAACACTACAGCTGTAGCACATTTTTCCAACACAGATATCAAATTCGCCGAGGTTTAATCGTCACGCAGTAAAGAATTTGCGATGTGTTGGGACAATGAACTTGTGTCATTTTTTCTGGCACACTTCCCTAACACAGACATCAGATTGGACTAGGTTTAATGGCATTCGTAAGAAACCTGTTGGCACGAGCGGGCTTTGTCACTCTCACTGGCGTACTTCCCAAGCAAGGACATCAAAATGATCTAGGTTGAACCGCGGTGTTAAGAAATCTTGTTGAAATGAGGAAACTTTGTCACTTGTTTTGGCTTACTTCCCAAGCACAGATATCAAATTGGTATAGGTTTAGATCATCGTAAAGAATCTTCCAACCAATCACGAAGCGAGAATTCTGGTAAAACATAGGTTCATTATTTTCAATTTTTCAATAGTTCAACATCAAGAATCCATACTTTTCTTCATTTGGGTCAATTTTTAGAAGATTTTCCGATCGATTGGTGTAAGAATATTGAAAATCGATCGGAAAACCGCTGAGCTATTAGTGCTCAAAACCTTCCATTTTTCGTGACGCTCGCATTTTTCGATTTTTTGGAATGACACCCCCCTATCTCAAAACTTGTCGTAAGACGTAGTCCTACGTCAAAAGTTTAAAACAGTCTAATTTCATTCACAAAACTGCTTCGGAACCTTCAAATGGATACGGAAGGCCTTTTATATAACAACTAATGTAAGGTTGTAAAATGTTGCAAATTTCTCCTCACTGTATCGTAATCGTTGAAGGAGTGCAATAAAATTTTATTTGTTAAGAAAGCCTTCGGTGATGAAAGAAAAATAAAATATTATGGCGTGGCAGAGCTGTAATGATATAGAACACAATGGTGAAGTACTAGCGGAGCGGAAATTGATCTTCAGCTGCGAAAATTAAGTATAAATATATATTATCGATAGAAAACTACACAAAGTTAGTATTCGTTTACAAATGTACATTGAATGAGTGCTGCCACTATTACAAACTAGCGAAGAAATAAACAAACAAAATAAACAAATTATGTTTTATGGCTTAAGTAGCTAAGTCTTTATGTTTGCCCGACTTTCGTACAAAGTGATGTTCGAGAGTAGTAAATTTACGAGAAGGTAGTAAGATCTGATGCAGCCTTATGTAAATCCTAAGTAAATGGCTTACATAGCGTTTGTTTTTGCTTCTTCTCACAATTCATGTTAAAAATCTAGTGCAAATCATTTTTGTCACTAACGTGAGAAGCAAATTATAGTAAATAATCATTATGTTAAAATGACTAAAGTTTGTATCTATGCGACGACATATTGGTTGTTAAATTCAATGTCTTTGGAAAGACATTTTAACTCTCACATATAGTAACTAAAACAAACATATTTTATTATGAAATTATTGCATTTCGAAACAGTGTTTGATTACACACGAAACTGTCTCGTTGTGATAATGAATTACCCATACGTATACGTATACCCGTATGTATATGTATACAATTCATTTCGCAGCAATCAACCGTGCCCATCAGATGGAACCATATAACAGGTTGCAACGGTGTTTTTATTGCTTAATTGCATTATCACAGTAATAAATGTTTGATTTAATTTTAAATATTTGCTCCTTCCACTGAGCGTACCCACAAACAATTACTTTTAACGACTGGAATTTTATGTTTGTTTTATGTCAACCTCATACTTGCGAAATGCCTAGTCCAAGGTTTTTGTAACGATGTCCAAACGATTAAGCATGAAAGGTGATTATAATATTTTCCAATTACTACTAGTGCTGGTGCGATAATGAATATAGGCACGTGTGCTAAAAAGAATATTATTCTGCTTCAATTGTTTTGATCACCGATATAAATAATAATATTTTGTGGACATAAAAAGAATATTTTGTGGAGAACTGAGACCTATTGATCAGTGATTAAAAATGAATATTATTTTCGGTGTTATTGATACTTTCATTGAGCAGGGAACTGGAAGGTATTTTCAGCATGCTACTAAATTCAACCTACAATCCTTTTCTTTTGCTGTGCTTTCCCTAATAAAAACTTTGCCGCTATATAACAATACTGAATCGAATGTAGCACTAAAAGGCGAACACAGGACATCATCCGGGCAAGTCTTGCTCTACTCTGGCATACGAGGTGAAAATGCTACTCGAGAAAGAGGAGTTGGATTCCTACTGAGCCCAGGGGCACATGCGGCCCTGATGAAGTGGGAACCGATGAATGAGCGAAAAATCGTTGCCAGATTCAGAACACGGGTTAGGAACCTTACAGCAATCCAGTGCTATGCGCCAACAGATGCTGCCGACCTGCAGGAGAAAGAGAGTTTTTATAGCCAGCTGAACAGCGTGGTTGAGAAAATCCCGAAGGGGGGCATCCAAATTCACATGGGCGACTTCAACGCGAAGATTGGCTCAAACAATGCGGACCTTGAACGCGTCATGGGACGCCATGGCCTAGGAGAGATGAGCGAAAACGGGGAGCTGTTTACAGAATTCTGTGGTAATAACGACATGGTCATTGGTGGATCACTCTTCCCCCATAGACCAATACATAAAGTCACGTGGGTTTCCCGCGACGGCCGAACAGAAAACCAAATCGACCACATCTGCATCAGCTGGAAATGGCGAAGGAGCCTTCTTGATGGACGCAACAAACGCAGCGCTGATATTGCATCCGACCATCATCTTGTTATCGCTGAGATACGTCTGCGCGTCGCTCGTGTCCAACGACGGGAGGAGAAAGTTGGGTGCCGCTACGACGTCCGCCGATTGGAGAATCCTGAGGTGAAAAGGGCCTTTGTTGAATAACTTGAATCTCGAGCCTCGGAGTTGCCACCTGGTGGAACCGTCGAAGAGCAATTGACCGGCATCAAGAACGCCTTCATCACGACCAGTGATGAAACCCTCGGTAAAGCGCGCAGCGTGCGGAGGGAGTGGATTTCGGATGAAACTTGGGGGAAGAACGACGAGCGGAGAGAGGCGAAAGCCGGCATTGAGCGAGCGCAGACCAGATCGGCTAAGACAGCTGCCCGTCAATGATACGCCGAACTTAAGAGGGCTGTTAAACGTGCTTGTAGGCGGGACAAGAGAGCCTGGACTAACTCCCTAGCCGAACAAGGAGAAACCGCCGCCGCCAATGGTGATATCCGTTTGTTGTACGATATTTCTCTCCGCCTTAGTCGTGCCAGGATGAATACAAAGATACCGCTAAAGGACAGAGCTGGTCAGCTATTGACTGACCGTACAGAACAGCTTAAGCGATGGACTGAGCATTTTGAACAACTCTTCCGAGTTTCAAATGTCAGAGACCAACAAAACCAGCAGCGTACGACGCCTACAGTTCGTCGAATCAATAGGATGAACTCGGAGGCGCCATCGCTGGACGAAATTGTAGCAGCCACCAAGAGTATGAAATCCAATAGAGCGCCAGGGATAGATCGTATTTCAGCCGAAATGCTCAAAGCTGACCCATCTTTGTCAGCCCAGATGATGCATCAGCTTTTCAGCAATATATGGGAAACCGCAACTTTTCCGGTGGACTGGATGCAGGGCATAAGTCAAAGTCAAAGTCCCTAAGAAAGGAGACTTAACTGAATGCGTTAACTGGCGTGGCATCACGTTGCTCTGTATTACTCTCAAAGTACTCTGTAAGGTAATCCTCAACCGAATTCAGGAGAAGATCGACGCTACTCTCCGGCGGCAGCAAGCTGGATTCCGTGCTGGCCGATCATGTGTAGACCATATCACAACGCTCCGCATTATATTGGAGCAGATCAACGAATTCCAGGACTCTCTTCTGCTGGTGTTCGTTGACTTCGAAAAGGCGTTCGACCGACTCAACCACGAAAACAGCTGGGGCGCACTTAGGCGTAGAGGAATTCCAGATAAGCTAGTCCATCTCATCGAGGCTCAGGACGAGGCGTTCTCGTGCAAGGTTTTGCACGACGGCGTCTTGTCCGACCCCATAAGGGTTACTGCTGGCGTGAGACAGGGCTGCATTTTATCACCGCTTCTGTTTCTCATCGTTATGGATGAGATATTAGTTGGAGCAATTGACAGTAGACCAAATCGAGGATTGCCTTGGAATCCTCTAACGATGGAGCAGCTAAATGACCTCGACCTAGCCGACGACATTGTCTCCCTAGTAGCACAGTTGTTACAAATCAGTTATGGAAACCGATATGTGACTAATTTTAGTCATAAATGAGTTGCTGCCACTAAAAGTGCCACATGAGTGTTGCTTGGGCTTGCTGTGCGAGCAACGCCGAAACGATATGCAGAACAAGTTAGATGACCTCTCCGAGAGCACCCAGGCAGCAGGTATTACAGTCAATGTAGCGAAAACTAAGTCTATGATAGTGAACACTGACAATTCCGCCAACTTCACAGTAGCGGGACAACAAGTTGAGCAGGTAGCCGCCTTTCAATATCTTGGTAGCCAAACAACGCCCGATGGTGGTACCAAGACTGATATAGCCACACGGATCAGGAAGGCCAGGGGTGCCTTTGCAGGTCTGCGAAACATTTGGCGCTCAAACCAGATCACTACGTACGAAAACTCGAATCTTTAATTCAAACGTTAAATCCGTTCAGCTGTATGCCTGCGAAATATAGTGCGTCTCAGCGGAGACAACGCAAAAACTGCAGGTATTCATTAACCGGTGCCTGCGATACATCATTCGTGCCTGGTGGCCTGATAACTGGATATCCAATGAGGAACTCCATCATCGGTGTCATCAACGGCCGATAGCCACAGAAATTCGTGAACGCAGGTGGAAGTGGATCGGACATACCTTGAGGAAAGGAGCGAACGAGGTTTGCAGAGAAGCACTCGACTGGAATCCACAAGGACAGCGTGGAAGAGGGAGACCCAGAGGCTCATGGCGACGCAGCCTAGCCAACGACATCCGGGCTGTAGACGAGAACCTGTCCTGGCGACAGGTAAAAGCCATGGCGGGTAAACGTCAGCAGTGGAGATCTCTGATTTCATCCCTTTGTTCTGCCGGACCGGCGGACATGGACACATAAGTAAGTAAGTTAATCTTGTCCAAAATCTTTGATAAAGTTGAAATTATTCCAAAAAAAATGCGTTCTTTTTTGTGTTTTTATGAACCAATGCGCAAATATTTACAGTACTATTATTCTTACAAAAAAGTGCAGTTTACCTGATCATTAGAAAATTTTCTCTTCTTTGATATCAAGAACAGAGTTATAAATATGATACACTGCAGCCGGAGATATTTGTATTTATGTACAAGTATTTTCTTT
Source organism: Sabethes cyaneus (assembly GCF_943734655.1). Lineage (NCBI taxonomy): Eukaryota > Metazoa > Arthropoda > Insecta > Diptera > Culicidae > Sabethes > Sabethes cyaneus. The sequence goes on from NC_071354.1 coordinate 53,796,323, forward strand.
CTTTATGCAAAATTTCATCTTTTACGCATATCTCAAAAACTATTCTATTTCAATTTTTTCTTACCTCATTTTCGGATTTAATTATCAATTTTCCATTAAAAATCACCATTAATTTTCTAAAAATAAGCGAAATATTAAGTTCGTTTATTTTAACCCTGGAATTAGGTCAATTCAACATTTCCAACTGATTGATCCGCGTACCCGAAAAACATTGCCTAGTCACATGTCGTCGCAGTCGTGTCTAGGACACAACCATGCAATATTTCACATAACAGTTTTGCAGCGAGATGGCAGCAATAATCGCGCTTACCGAATCCATCCATGAAATAAAAATTGAAATTTTATAAGCACTCTGCTCACGTATGGTTATTACCAGCCGGACAATGGCAATGAGTTACAATATGGACGGACGCGGCTGACCTTCAGCGTTGTTTTCGATCAAACAACGGTGGTCTAATCACCCGTGTAAAAACCAACCACAGACGTAGCTCGAACATCGTCTTTCACCCTTGCAATTAGTGCACAGCGAACTGATGATCATTGGGGAATAAAAAATACTGCAAATTATTTCTAATAGCAAAGGGAGAGTGAGGTGTTGTATTCCGTTTGCTGTAAACCAGGGGCTGGCTTATGTTTGAGCGATCAAGCCAAAGAACACAAAGTTTGCTCACTAAATATACGACATAATGAGCCCCTTGCTCCCCTACAGAGGACGCTCTAGGATGGCGTCAATTGTGTGACGTAATGTAATTATTCATTGCAACAAAGCGCCGGAGGCGCGTTCTATAAACAATTTTAAGTTCAATTAAACCGCATACTTGCTAACATACGGTAGCGTTTTGGACTAAATACCTGAACATACCTACTCGATTTGAAAGTAAACGACGCGACTGCACCCGACCATAACAGTTTTGCTTCGAGCAGCCTTTTTTGATTTGCAAAGAAAATTGCTCGATAAAACATTCGCTGGCCAGTGGCAGATGAAAATCTGCGCCTGATTTGAACATATTGATTACATTAAACACCGATGTTAACGAGTGAAGAAAGAACGCATATAATTGAACTTAGTGTTAATTGAACGACGGGCACCCATTTTCAGACATTGAGATCTGCGATCGCGGCAAAACAAAAATTATGCTCTTGATAATGATCTTAGCGGTTTGTTTCAATTTGTTCAAGTTCGCAAGTATTAAATGGTGGTCTTCTTTCTGTTAGATTTAATCAGAATCAAAGCGTTTTTAAGGTGAGATCCAGCACAGAAATTAAATGTGAATGATTTATATCTGAACGAAAAATAAAGAATAATCAAAAGCGGTTACGAAATGAGGTAGTGAAAAGCTGAAGCAAACAATCGAAGCAATTAAGCAGCGGACCAGAAAATGTGGCTCACCCAGATATCGCTGGATATCTTTCTGATCCTGTTGCTGTTGATGTGCCAAGAGAACAAAGTTCACCGATGGAAGGCGGACGCCCAGATCAGCGCTTTCCGGCCGACCGTCTTCGATAACACCGAGTGGCGGCGGTTTTTCCATCTGTACCGAAACATCACCATGATGATGGCCGGTCGGACCGGGCTGAAAACTCGGGGGCACTTCCTGCAGAAACCGGTTCCCAGGAATGTGCCGTTCCCTTGCGATGTCTCGATCGGCCGGAGCCGAGAACCGCCGACCAGTGTCCATAAGCTACGGCCAGGTGAGTGTTTTATCTCTACAAGTGTTTGATCTTAAGTTTTTACGGCGAGTTGCTGCGGCTAAGATTTGATTTGTAACCATTATTCTATCATACAATTAAATCTTCGCAATATTATTGTGACAGTAAATGTGGTAAAAATAGGTAAACTGGAAAACTTTTTTTACTGTTTACAATATCATTCAGTTCATTCGTTATACAAGGTTCATAATCAATTTTACTGTTCTGATTAGTGAATTTTAATAAGCTTGACTTGCATAATCGTAGAAGAAAAATAATACGGATTTATTAAAAAGTTTGTAAGTGCAGTTAATGTTCATAAACGCCTTCAAGCATGATTACAAACATAGTAACATAATTATAGCAAATATATGAGTATTTAATAAATACATTATTGTATTGGGCTATTGCTTTTCCACGAGATAAATTTGAAAAAAATTGCTTTTCAAATACAAAGAATTTCAATTTTATCTCTATCAGATTATTTAGTCACAAACTTATTTTGACCGCCAATTACAATTTCAAGTGGAGCCAATTATAGATATTATAGAATAATTATTCGCCATTATGTCTTCATCGACCTATTTCGTAGCAAAATGCCTGAGAGACGGCTTTTATTTATTTACTTCCCTGCCTACAATTAATCTATTTTCAGTCTGGTGTAAAATGCCTCCATCATCCCTTGGTTTCTGATGCTGATGTCGAGGTTATCTGCGGAAGCTTAGAGTTGGCTACTTTTGTTGAAGATCGTTCGTCTCGTTTCGATGCTCGTTCGCCGGTCGCAGTTGAATTAGCGATGTTAAATAACATACAGGACAGTCCATTCCCTTGCCGCCAAGCCTGTGCGCGATTTTAAGGGACTCGAGAGTACCCGCGAAACACGCACGTAGTACATCACTCGCTCCAGGGAAGCTTTGATCAGCCGCTTCAGTTTGCCCGGAGAACTGAACTCGTGCATTATCTGCCATAACTGTTCGCGATCGACTGTAACGTATGCTGCCCTAAAATCCACGAAAATATAATGCATGGCACGTTGTACTCCCGACATTTCTGGAGGATTTGTCGGAATATGAACATTTGATCCGTAGTAGCCTGGGCCCCCATAAATCCCTCCTGGTACTGTGCCATGAATTCTCTTGATATTGGGGATAGCCGACCTAACAATATATGAGAGAGAACCTTGTAGGTGGAGTTGAACAGCGTTATGCCGTGGTAATTACAGCAATTTAGCCGTTCGCCCTTTTTGCGGATGGGACAAACCTCACCTTACATCCACTCCTCCGGTAGTTATTCGTCCTACCAAAACATTGAAATATTCTGCCGAGATTCGGTTCTTTTCGGTTGTTCTTCAGCTGACCGATTTTTAGCCGGATCTCTTCAAGATCGAGAGCCCACAAATCGTTATCGTTTCTAGGCACTCCTAGGGTAACTTCCAATCCGTCTGTTTCTTTTATATCGCCATTGAGATGTTGATCGATGCACTGCTTTCATCTGTCGACCACCTCACGCTTGTTTGTGGCCAGGTTTCCCTACTCGTCCTACACATATTAGACTTCAGTGTGTATCCTTGACGAGATCCGGAATAGTTGTTCTAGCTCTTCACGACCTCTGTTCTCCTTCTGACGCTTTTCCACCTCAAGATCATGGTAACTCATTACGCGCTCGTCGATACCGTCGGGCCAAATTGTCCCTCGTAGCAATGCTTAGATAGTATTTCCAAGCCCTTTGATACTGTTTGTTCTTCCAATAACGGTTCCCAAAAGCGTGTATTCGAATGTGATAAGTTCTTTCTTTCTTGAAAAAGTAACAGCGGCACACTTGCTTGAATTAACCTTCATACAGTTTGTGAAACATCAATCTGTAAAACTGTTCAATTGCTGTTGAAGCATACGGGCATCAGGGATAGAACTAATCTTGTTGAAGATTTTCGAATCATCGGTGAAGGACGAACGGGGAACTATCAGTTCTTCACAATGTTATTTTTTTTTTTTTTTTTTTTTTATTTTTTTATGGGAGCCTGGACCACTGCGACCATTAGTTAGATCTATTGTGGTATACTCCGAGTTGCTGTTTGCATAATCAGTTCGTTCCATCACTATGAGTCAGCGTGTTGGTCGCCCTATGAATTTGCATTTCCCCCCAAGAAGGTATGACTTCCTTAATGAATTTCAGTACCTTTTTTGTTTCAGCAGACCATATCTCGCTAGGCGTTAGAACGCCCTCTCCGAGAATACGCAGTCTTCGTTGAATTAGAGCGCTGCATTGACACAGTATATGTTCTGAGGTCTCGATCTCAAAATTACAGAATCGACATATGTCATCTGTCAGCTTACCTATATTTTTAAGGTGATATCTGCTCGGACAGTGTCCGGTTAAAAGACCGGTCAGCGTACTCAGATCCATTTTATTCAAACTGATTAAGCTGCGTGTGATGCTTTTGCATGGCGTAATGAAACGCTTTGATTGTCGTAATGTTGGAACAGCTCTCCAGTTGGCATCAATCGTTGATGATTCCCAGACTTTGAGCTCAGCTTTTACGCAGGCTGTGGACACCCCGCAGAATGGCTCAGGCCCAACGAATTCAGTTGACGAACCAATTCTCGCTAAGAGATCGGCTTTTTCATTTTTTTCTATACCGGCATGACCGGGTACCCAGTATAAATTAACATTGTTAGTTAAAGCCAATTGTCTTAGGGAGAGGATGCACTCCCAAACCAGCTTTGACTGGCATGTGTATGCTTTTAAGGCATTTAGAGCTGCTTGACTATCGGAGAAAATACAGATATTGGCATGTCTGTATTTCCTAGTCAAGCAAATGTTTGTACAAGTTGATATGGCATGTATTTCTGCTTGGAAGACTGTGGGCCACTGTCCCATTGGAATTGATATGTCGATTCCTGGTCCAGTAACCCCAGCTCCTGTGGATTTGTCAATTTTAGAACCATCGGTGTAAAACAGGAGTGATCCCGGACGAGTCTTAGGACCACCTTCTTCCCATAATCTGCGATCGGTTTCGATTACTTTGAAGGGTATATCGAAGTTTGTCCTAGTTTCCATCCAGTCTTCGTTCATGATTACCAGGGTGTTCAGTTGAAAATCTCGGAGAATTCGTAGGTGTCCATTGAGATCTCCATCTTGAAAGTGTTTAACATGCCTAAGCCTAAGAGCACCTTTTTCTGCTTCAAGTTGTACGAATTGGTGCAACGGTAGAAGATATAAAAGAGCATCTAGAGCTTTGGAAGGTGTGCTGGTCATTGCTCCAGTTATTGAAGAGCACGCCATACGTTGTAGCTTTCCAAGCATTTTTTGAGCTGTTATTTGTGTAGTTTTAGGCCACCACAATAGCGAAGCATATGTTAGTCTGGGTCTCACAATTGCCGAATAGATCCAGTGAATCATCCTCGGTTTAAGTCCCCACTTTTTACCAAATGTATTGCTGCAAGCCCAAAGAGCACTGCTTGCTTTTGAGATTGCATACTCTAGATGTTCGTTCCAATTTAGCTTATGGTCAAGTATAACACCCAAGTATTTTGTACGTTTGGATAGCTTCAATTGGACTCCCCTCAGCTGCTGATCCGCAATACTGTATTTCCTTCTTCTTGTAAATGGTATTATGACTGTTTTAGAAGGGTTAATACTTAGTCCTTCCAAGTCACACCATTTAAGTGTGTAGTTGAGGGCAGATTGCATTCTATTGGAAATAGTATGTTCATACTTACCCCTTACTAATATTGTTATATCGTCAGCGAATCCTATGGCTTCATAGCCTTTTTCAGCCAATTTATTTAGAAGATCATCGACTACTAGGGACCACAGCATAGGAGATAGGACTCCCCCTTGAGGGCAACCTCTAGTTGGTTTTGTCGTTAAAGTAGATCCTCCCAGTTTTGTAGTTATTGTGCGGTTGGTTAGCATAGCATGTATCCAACTGGAAATGCACCTGTTAAAACCCCGTTCCTCCATGGCTCTATTTATTGAATTGTGGGAGGCATTATCAAATGCTCCCTCAATATCAAGAAAAGCTGCAAGTGAGATTTCTTTATTGTCAAAAGACTTTTCTATTTTCGAAATCAACGTATGAAGTGCAGTTTCAGTTGATTTTCCAGCTTGGTAAGCAAACTGGAATTTGTTCAAAGGTCTTCTTTTTAAATATGATAATTTGATATGAAGATCCATGATTTTTTCAAATGTCTTTAAAATCACGGATGTGAGACTGATTGGTCTGTATGCTTTGGGATTTGTCCTGTCACGTTTTCCCGCTTTAGGAATGAAGATAACCCGGACTTCTCGCCATTTCTTAGGAATGTATCCTAGTATCAAACTTGCCCTAAACATCTTTGTCAGAAGAGGAACCGTGATATCCTTGCTTTTTTGTAATAGCACTGGATAAATTCCATCTAATCCTGGAGACTTGAAGGGACTTATAGAATCCACTGCCCACTCAACTCTCGACTCCGTGAAAATAGCACTGGCTAATTCTTGAACTCCATCTTCGTCCATAATTGAACTAGACTGAGCTGCGTTGAAGCCCTGTGCGTCATCGGAAGACGTTTGAATTGAGCCTGGAAAGTGTGTGTCTATCATGATACTAAGCAATTCCTGAGAATCGGTTGTAAACTGGCCATGTTTATTTTTTAGGCTTCCAAGTCCATTAGTGTGATCTTTTGAAAGGGCTTTGTGAAGTCTTGCTATAACAGGCAAGCTGTCAACTTGCTCGCATGTATTCCTCCAATCCCTTCTTTTAGATTTACGGATTTCTCGATTGTACTCTGTTAGACATTCTCTATAATTAGTCCAATCAGAAGTAGCCTTGGCTTTGTTGAAAAGTTTCCTAGTCAATTTTCTAAGCTTTTCAAGCTTTCGATTCCACCATGACGCGTCTTTGCTTGAAGTTTTCCGCTTCAGTGGGCAGCTTTCCTCAAAAGCTGTCATGATATTAGTGGTAAATGTTGACGAGACTGTTTCAAGTTGCTCGATGGAAGCTGTATTATCCATCGGTATGAAATCATCGTTCAAAAGTTTGGAAAAGTAGGTATCCCAATTGGTTTTCCTGGGGTCTCTGAATTGCTCGATTAAAAGATCTCCAGAATTGTAATTAAACATTATATGTCTATGATCAGATAACGATTGCTCATTCGACACATGCCAATTTACAATCATATCTGATAGTTTAAAACTACAAAGTGTTAGATCAAGAACTTCCTGTCTAGTTGATGTAACAAATGTGGGATCATTACCTTGATTACATATGTTAATATTATGCGATAATAAATATTCAAACAAGCACTCACCTCTAAAATTAATGTTGCTGCTGCCCCAAACTGTATGGTGGGCATTTGCATCACCCCCAATAATGAGCTGTTTGTTCTTCGATTTGCAGTGTTGAACTAGCGCTGCAACTTCTGTTGGAGGTGTTTCACCGTTGTCTCCTGGGAAATAGGCCGAAGCTACGATGATGTCCGTTTTTCCCCGGGTCGTTGGAACCTCCAATTGTATTGCTACAATATCTCTATTGATGAATTCTGTAACAGGAATAAATTTTTTATCTTCCCGTATTAGAATTGCTGCCCTTGGAGCAGCCTGCGTGTTGTCATAAAGAAGCTTACATGCTTGTGTGGAAATTCCTAGAATCCTATTCTTGTTGAACCACGGCTCTTGAACTAGAGCCACGTCCAAATTTTCGTGAATGAACCTCCTGCATAGGACGCTGCTTGCTCCCTTGGCGTGATGAAGGTTCACCTGGATGAATTTTATTTTATTCTGCATCTTGACTGGTTCCCTTCTTCAGGGGCGTTCTTTTATCCCTCTGATTGGAATGGTCTCCAATTGGATGTGTGCCTGTCGGTTTCTGAGCATTCATAGTCGAGACCTTGATGCCTTCAGAATGACCAGCATTATCAGCAGAACATTCATAGCTTGTTGAAGGGCGTGAGTCACCCCTCTGGGACGAGAAGTTATTGGTGTTGTCCGACCCTGAGTTCTGTTTATCATTAGCACCGCTGGCGCCCCTGATATAGCCCTCTAGGTCTGTGCAAACCGTGTTACCAACTTGTCCAGAGTTGTCTTTCCGCCCTTCGCTGGATATGTTTGTTTTGCTGCTTTCATATTTATTTTTGCCCGGGCCTTTGTTGGACTTCTTAATGAAGACTTGTCCAAACTTGTAATTGATGCGCATGCCTCGATCAACTAGCGTCTTCATCGACGCTCCGTCGACCGTGAATGCCCACTCAATATGTAAGTTGTTAATTACTGAGCGATTAAGGATTCTCCAAGCATCGGTAATCAAGTTATCATTTTGGCTTTCGATAAGCGCTTTTATGGTGTTATTGTTGTATCTTACACTTTTTGGGAAGACAGTGACAAGAATATCCGGCCTAGGAATATTGATCTCGTCAACGGCCAGAAGTTCCGCATCTTTCCATGGTGCAAGAGTGGGCACAAGCTTTTTCAACCACTCAGATGTTTGTTTATCGAGACAGTTGATGATCATGTACCCTGGTTTAAAGATACAGTTGGCGAATTTCGGTTTCAACTGTTCCTTCCGTTGAAGAACTACTGCGTCGAAAATTGCGTCTTCAACAAGATTCTGCTGATTCGTACTTAATTCAGTAACAGGGTAATTTTTTGGGAGTATTCCTACCTTTACACGACTGGTTACAGTACTGTAATAAGGTTGGTTAATTTTTGCAAGATTTCCATCACCGTCTTGGCTGTTGAAAAGCCCGGAGGTATGGTTTCTTGCATTAATAAGTCTTTGGTTCACCGAATTTGAACCAGTAGTTGCCGAGGCAGAATTGTTTGTTCTGGCCCTGGTCGAGTCTTTAACTCGTTTTGGATCTGGTTTCCCATCACTAGATCCGCTCAGGTCCATTGCCTTGTTCGGTCTTTTTACCGAAAGAACAGAGGGAGGCTTCGCTTGAACTATTTCGCGGGCTTCCTTAGCATCATAGCCACGCTGAACTAGCTTCTTTACGCGTCTCCTCATCGCTCCATTCATTTTCGGATTTTCGTACGGTTTCTTTGCTTGGCGCTCCACCGAATATTTATATTTTTGATTGGTGTCATTTGCTCCTTGACGAATATCCTTGATGGTGATATTTATACCATCATCTTCATCGCTCATAGCATCGTCAAGGGCATCATGTTCTGGTGTATTGAGAATGGACGAGGTGCATGAAGCAACATCCTCAAGCGACTTGCTTTGCAGTCTCTCAACATCGTCGACTTCCATTGTGACGGAATTGTTCTCGTTGTGTACGTTAGTAGTTGTATCGGTCGATTCCATTTTGACCAAAAATCACTTCTAGCCGAACTGTGGATACCAAAATAGAATTGAAAAATGTGTAAAAAAAAACAAGGATAATAATTTATTTGTTACAAATTTTGATTACATTAATTTGTTCACAATGTTGAAGTATATACAGAAAATCAATGGTCCGAGGTGACTACTTTGAGGGATCCCAGACGGAGCAGCAAATCCCCTGAACAATTATTACCTATCTTCACTGTTAGCTGACGACTAACGAAGAACGCAGAAGCCTAACTTTCCCAATTTGGCAAATGTGACAGATTTCTTCATCTAGGACCGCGGTTGTGGCGTCATCAACGGCCGACCATATCCTGCTCCAAAAGTCTTCGAGGGTCGAAGCTCTTAGCTTCACAGCGGAAGATAGAGTATCATCCAGTACGCGCGCGTGATTCTCGGCAACTTGCTGGTTATCGAATTGCTGAATATTTAACCGTGCTTTCTTGCGAGGTATAAACCGTCGATAGTTTTGAACACATTGCACTGCTACTAGGTAATGGTCCGACTCAATGTAGAATATAGTCGATCTGGTTCGATGTTCGTTGGTCAGGTGATCTCTGGGTGGCTTTGTGGAATTCTCTGCGTGTGAAATGGTGCTTGGGATCACCAGGTTTAGGGAAGTTGTAAAGTTGGTGGATAGTTGGCCGTTATCGTTCGTGTCAATGTGCAGACTATGGGTTCCTACCACCGGTCTATACATTACTTCCATACCGACTTGGGCTTTCGAACTCCCAATGACGATCTTGATGTCCCGTGGCAAGCAGCTGTCGTATACTGCCTCCCGCCTCGCGTAGAACGCTTCCTTCTCGTCGTTTAATCTACCTTAATGTGGACAGTGTAGATACGTTTTTGAGGGGGTAGTTGAACAAACGACACACACATCCTCTCGTTGATCGCCTTCCAGTCCATTGCGCGATCCTACATTCTGTCCATTCCTACGAAGCCCGTTCCCAACTCGTTGCTTCTCATCTTCACGACAGACTTTCTGTAGTGCCAGGATGTCGAACTTTCGAGGTTCTTACTAATCGACCTGCCCCCTGTCGACACCCACGAAATTTAGCGATCTTCTGTTCCAGGTACTAATCATCTATTCCATGTCCTTATTTCGTTACCTTTGTCCAAGCTTAATGTTTCGAGCAGATTTTTTTTGAATATTTGTAAAAGCTTAAGGTTTAGGTAGGTTGCCTTACTAGACCCACGCAACCGAGTCTCATGATGGCGCTGTCATCTTATAGAGCCAAGACCAAGGCACTGTGACAGTGCCTCCTTCCCTATCAGTGTACGAGCTTAGTTTCCACCGGGATGGGTACCCGATGTCCGCTAAGGTTGGTACCACGAGGAGGTAGGAATAGAAGTTGCTAGATAAGAGGCTAAGGACCACTTTGGGGTCTACGTTGCGCATTAGCCAGCCGTTTAATAAACCATTTTGCAACACTTGGCGATACTAATTTGCATTCCATTTACTCTCCATCACTTTGCAAATTTGTCAAAAAAAAGTTGGAGCTTTAAGTCGTTGGTATATACTTAACAGAAGTCATCTCCGAGACAAATAATTGCATCGTTAATAAATAGCTAATACAGACTGAAAAAACTTTTCGTATAGTTTCTATGTGTCCCACATTTAGATTATTGCAATATGCCCAGTACATGATCTTTATGTGCCGAACAGTTACCATTTGTGAGCACGCGAAAAATTTGCACATACTATTCATATGCGTTTAATTTTTGTGTGTATTTCTGGGAGGGTTGTGTTTATATGCGACACATGATAGTCATATGGAATTTCATATGGAAATTTACTATTAGTTATGTGCAGAATATTTTTAGTGCGGGAGCGGGCCTAAGTTGCTTCCTCGAGGCATACCTGAATTATTAGTGAACTATCGTGAAACAGATTCACCTATTTTCACCGCCAACTTCCTTTCACATATATACGAACATAGCCATCCAATGAACGCAGAAGAGAATCCGAATTTGTTTGACCTACTTTGTCAAATGCAGATTTTATTGCAATCTATGTCCAATACTGCCAAGGTAGAAGGATACCTCTTCTAGAAAGGAATCCATGTTGGTTTGTTTAGATGTAGTGCTTAGTTTGGTGAAATAACTACAAACAAAATACCGATACAATGATCTCAAAAAGCTTCAAGTAGGCATAAAGGATGGTAGTATTTTGTTAACAGGGTAGGTATATCATGCTGACTATCTTTTTTATGGACAGGAATTATAAATAAAGCTTTCAAGTTGATTGGGAAAGATGCTGTTCTAAGAGACAGATTTTTTTTGGATGCATACAGCACTTTCTTCCAGTTCGAAGTTTTCAGTTTTGTATGGCTTTGTTCATAACTTCTAGCGTCACTTCCCTGAGGCATGTTAAAGGCCGAATTAAAAAAGGTGGCAAACAAATTGCATTTATCTGCCGTTGTGGAAGCTTTACCAGGAACCTCATCCAGGAGCATCGACAATGGCAAACTTGAACTCTTCTTCTATTGTTTTTTTGATCTTCTGGGTTCTTGATAGTTTGGTCTCTTGATCTTGAAACTGATTAAAATCATATCCAGGTAATCGTTGCCTCTCAGTAAAACTAGACAATGTCTCATCTGGTGAACTTTGTAATCATTCTGGCATACCACAAGGAAGCAACCTTGGACCACTATTGTTTTCCTTATTTTTGTCACTATTATTTGAAGACTGCTGTGAACTGCAAAAGCTAATCGGCATTTTTGCGAATTGGTGCCGAAAGACTGAATTCTTTTAAGTATTCGGTCATCTCTTATGGACGCAAAATCCTTTAGAGCTTCCGTCGTATCCAGACCGCTCCAGCCTACTCAATATTGGAAATATCGACAGTAGGTGAAAAATTGAAAGAATTCTGTTCATCAGAAAAGTTTTTGTGAGCGAATTGGACTCTCCAAACATCCTCGCTCAAATCAATTTTAATGCCACTCCACGTGCCCTTCAGGGCGAATAGTTTTTTGCTCGGATTTCCGACGAACTGAGTTTGGCAAAAATGAGTCAATTAGTGCTGTGTTGCTTGTTCAGTGTACAGTCTTTTTGATTTTAATTGTTCCAGTGATAGTTTTAGATGCAGCTTACAAAGATTCAATGTACTTTAGACACATTCCAGCGTTACGGGACACTATCCCTACTATGCAGATCGGTTCCTGTTTTATCAAATCCCTGGCATTCTAGTGTAAAATGAAGTATTCTTTAAACAACTATTTTACAAGGTATTTGCCAAAAAATTAGTGAAACAGGAAGCGATTCACAGGGTAACAATGGGTACTAATTGTGTCCCGTAACGCTGGAATGTGTCTTTAGTTAGTTATAATATATTTTTTTATATATGTCGATGTTGTGGTCAAGAAAATTGATGTAAACAGATTAGACTCCAAAAATCTCTTGTGGTCTATTGATCTTGTGTTCTGTTGATGCTGTGGACTATTGATGTCTTGATCTCTTGATGTTGTGATCTGTTGATATTGTGGTATCTTGATTTTGTGGTCTCTAGATCTTTGGATCACTTAATCTGTTGGCTTCTTGATCTTGGGTTCGGTCCTGATCTTGGTTTTGGTCTAGGCATTAGCGGAACTAGGGGGGAGGGGGCTAGGGAGACTAAGCCCCCCCTATCCACCACATCATGTAATAAAGTGGTTGTAGACTTGCCACTTTGATAAGCATGCTGTGCTGAATGAAGAGGAACTTCTACTAAGCTTGTTTCGCGGATGTGGTGATCAACAATCCGCTCAAGTGATTTAAGCAAGAAAGACGTTAGACTGATTGGTCTAAAACTTTTGGCTTGCTCGTATGTCGCGCGTCCACCTTTAGGAATAAACTTAATGGTTATTTCACGCCATTGAGTTGGGATGTACCCAATAGCAATACTACACACAAACATCCTTCTCAGAATGTGTTTGAAGTACTTGAATCCTTTTTGCAGTAGAATAGGGTATATTCCATCTGTTCCAGGAGATTTGTATGGAGAGAAGCTGTTCACGGCCCACTCAATCGCTTCAGTTGTGACAAGTCTCCGACCAAAAGCCCATGAGTCTAAGCCACCTAAAACGATTTCTGGATCGTTTCGAACTTCAGGTTCCACACAGCCCGGAAAGTGACTGTAAAAGAGATATTCCAGGATTTCATTGTCATTCGAACAGTATTCACCGTTCGAACTTCGAATGTTATTAACCTGATAATCTTTCGATTTTCACAGTATTTTATTAAGTCGACTTGCCTCGCCGAAACTGGAAACGTTGCTACAGAACCTGTGCCAGCTCGTGCGTGCTGAAGACCGTAGAGCCTTTGCATAGGCTTTCCGGGCCTGCTTGAAAGGCTCCACGCCATTCCTCCGACGTCTATTCCAGGCTCTCCTGCATCGTTTCTTTAGTTCCGCGAGATGAGAGTTCCACCATGGTGTTCCTCTAGTCGTTTTAATAGTTTTTAGCGGGCAAGCTACTTCAAAAGCTTCCGCAATAAAAGATGTTGTGACATCTACAGCCACATCCAAGTCGATCGATGACTCAATCGTCGGTTCGAATCCTTGAAATTTCGTCGCCAGTTCCTCCTCAAAGAGTTCCCAGTCAGAAAATCTCGGATTGCGAAATGTTGCAGCGACACCCAAATGATCAAAATATATAAAGCAATGATCAGATATTGGTGTCTCATTTGAAACATGCCATTGTGCCAACTCATGACTGATCCTGTTAGAGCAGAGTGTTATATCTAACACCTCCTCTCTACCAGCTCGTATGAAAGTTGGACAATTGCCAATGTTGAGTATTCCAAGGTTGGTACCACTCAAATATTCCATCAAATCAGAGCCTCTCAGATTGATATCCGAGCTGCCCCAAATGATGTGATGGGCATTGGCATCACTGCCTACAATGAGCGGAAGCCCACTAGATTGGCAGTATCTCACCACATTTCTGAAATCGTCGCTGGGAGACGGTTCATCGTGTGGTAAGTATGCAGAACAGTAGACATAGCGCCTATGGACATCATCCACGACGAGTTCTACTGTGACTGCACAAATATCTCGAGTAGTCAACTCAGAGATAAGACATGCACTAATTGACCTATGCAACAATATGCATGCCCTGGGCATCAAACGAGGATTTGTCATACCAGTTTTGCTGAAAACAGCAAAGTTCTGGTTTCCAATATCCGTCGAATGAAAGTACCCCTTGCGAAAATATGACTCCTGGACCAATGCGATGGTGACAGAGCCATTAAAAAGTTTTTCGCATAAATACAAATTTGCTGCCCGTTTGTGTTGAAGATTTATTTGTGCGACTCTAACTATTTGACTAGCGGAGTATATGCACAAACAATCTCCAACACAGATCAGACAGCAAATTGTAAGCGAAGCCAATTAAGTTGGCCAGAACGCACTATGGTAAAACCCATAAGGGAAATTGGGCAGGACTACTATGCTGTTCCCACGAAACGCAAGGGACAACAAAGATCGACCGTACCAGAGCCCCGCATGGCACAGTAGGGGCAAGATGCCCAAAGCACTCCGTTCGCGACTGGCATGTTTTCACCCCTCCAGCCATTCAGTCATCGGCACGGAGATAGACCTTGACTTAGGGGCACCTGATTTGCCGAGATTGCCGAGGAGAGATTTACCCCCCCCCCCCCTAGAAAAGTGAACCTGGCCGACCAAATAAAATGGTCGACAAAAATGCCGGGGGTTATAGCCCCATCTAGAAATGGGCGCTAGTTCCGCCAATGGGTCTAGGTTTTGGATTGGATCTTGGTCTTGGTCTTGGTCTTGGTCTTGGTCTTGGTCTTGGTCTTGGTCTTGGTCTTGGTCTTGGTCTTGGTCTTGGTCTTGGTCTTGGTCAATTTTCTTACCAAAAAAAGTACAAACGATGAAAAAATTTCAATTTTTGAAGCACCGTCGGATAACCCGGAATAACTCCGGTATTCGCTGGTCACTGCGAATTTCGGAATGTCTTGAAAATAAAATTTAAAAAAATCCCGTTGAATTCAATTGGTTTTTCTAGGACTTTTTTTTTCATAGAAGTTATGAACGTTTTACTTTGGCCAACATTTTACCTATCCCGATCATTTTATTCAATCCCTGCATGACAATAAATTTCTTGCTCAGTTTCTAAGCTTTAAATAACTCTTTTTATTTATTATAACTTTTTTTTCATTATTTTTGCATTGTAAATCCATTGGAAATTGTCCTGAAAAATCGGGGGGCAAAAAAATAATTTGTAGGATATGAGTTAATTTTTTTTATAAAATCAATTATCTGTGGGCTCTACAGCCTGAAAACTCGATAAATGAGTGTACGAGTTGAGTTAACGCTTCTAACACGAAATAGAAACGGAAGTTCAAATCGTGGAATTTCGGAAACTCGGCCAAAAATATTTTCTTTCGTTTTTGTCTTTTTGTTCGTAGATTTTTGCATGAAAAATAACAACGTATTTATTAAAAGCAAGAATAGATTTGGTTTACACGTTTAAACTTTAAGTAAAAAAGTCTAAGATCCATATTTTTTTTGGTCCGATAAAAAATTCTATGGCCCAACACCGGAGGGACAAAAACTTTTTTAAATATTTGTAATGACCTTATATATACATGAATTTTCTCGATGAAGCACAATTTGAAGAAGAAGCATTTATCCTGTATCTCAATATTGGTTTCCGTTTTCTAACATTCGCTTTTTTAACATTTGCCGTGTTTAACATCGCTTCGATGTATGTATTAAGGCTTAAATTAATGCAAATATCAGTAAAACCAAGCGCCAGTCTGGTTTCCTACTCAACGTTGTCATTACTGGTAGAAGAACTTGAATGAAAAGGGGCCTTGGACTTGGCTGGTAAAGCTTACATGGCGGCAAAACGAGTTTCGTTGCTCATACATAAATGTAAGCATAAAATTTATATTGCTCTAACCTTTGAGCGTGAAGAAGATAAAAACACATTAATGATGTAATAGATATGATATTCTAAACTAATAGTCGGTTTGGAAGACCAAATCCATCCCTATACAACTTCATTCTGTGATCATGTAACATTTTTATGACTCCAAAACGTGCAGTCATGAAACGGAACTTTAATGACATTGCTAACTGTATACTTAGTTAGTTACGAAAATGAGGTTTCAGGAGAAATATTATCTAAAAAGTTTTTGCCAGATTTTGGCATAATGGCAAAAATTAAGATAATTCAATTTAGTCATCCTGGCCAAGACGAAGTTGCTGTCGAAACTTCGTTAATTTTCTTGACTTTTACTTATTTTGATTAGCTTTATACATAACATGATAATGACAACTGACATCTCATATTACAAATATCTTTTTCTCTAACTTAGGTGACATCAATGTGGTTGCAGCAATCGGTGACTCAGTCATAACAGCCAGTGGAGCTTCTGCAACGAACTTTTTGGAGCTTTACACAGAAAACCGAGGACTTTCCTGGTGTATCGGTGGTCAATGGAACTGGCGAAATGCCACCACGCTTCCTAATATTTTAAAAGTCTTTAATCCTAAGGTTGGTTTGCCTTCCTGGGCCAATTCCCATTTATTTCATCATTTATTTCTCCAACTGCAGTTGGTAGGTTACTCGTACGGCGATTCCTATAGCTTCCACTGGGACTCGCAGTTCAACAATGCAGAAATCGGTGCCATTTCGAAAGAACTCCCCCACATGGCGCGCCAGATGGTGACGCGAATCAAGTACGATCGGAGGGTTAACTTCAAGAAGGATTGGAAGGTTCTCACGATCACCATCGGTGGCAACGACATCTGTGCGTACGTGTGCACGATGCGCAATCCGGATACTCTGGCCATCAAACATCGCAGAAATCTGCTAACGACGCTACGCTATCTGCGGGACAATCTGCCGCGAACGTTCGTGAACATCGTCTCGGTACCGGACGTCAACACGGTGGTGTCGCTTCCGGGAAAACCCACCATCTGTTGGATTCTGCACCACGCCGAGTGTCCCTGCTGGGTCGGACCGATTCACAATTCATCGGAAGCGTCCCGAGCTAGGTAGGAATAGTTTGACTTAGAAAATATCGTATGGATTGTAATGCTCGATTACGCTAGGTGGGCTAAAATACAACAAGAGTACAAAAAGGTCGAGGAAGAGGTGCCAATGATGGACGAGTTTCGCGGACTCGATGAATTCGCTGTCGTTCATCAGCCATGGACAAAACAACTCTCGGTACGAATTTCAAGTTTATTTGAGCTATTTATATTAAAAAGCTGTTTGAAATTTTATTTATTTCCAGCTGAAAAATGAAAAAGGAGTGGACTACACGCTGCTTTCCTATGACTGTTTCCATATGAGTCAGAAAGGACATGCGTATGTATAAATTCTTAGCTGCTATCATATTCCTGTTTATCATAGTCCAATATGGTGACGATTTTCTTTCTTACACCTCCTCTCGAATTACAGACGCGCTGCGGCCGCCCTGTGGAGCAACATGCTGGAACCAGCCGGTAAGAAAAGACTTACCTGGAATGCGCCATACGAGGACTTCCGCTGTCCAACGCGGAACAATCCCTACATCTACACCTACGACAACAGCTGATGGTGACCGATTTGGCAAGTACGTGCGTTCCCCGCTACAGCAGCGGTACGCAAGGAACTTAAATCGTCAACGCATTTGGCCGAGAAAGGTGTGAATTATGTAAAGACAAAGTCGATCGCAATAAAGAACACTGCATGGTGCCATTGTAATGACAGTGTACCGAATTGAGACAGTTTCGGTTTGATTTCGGTGGACAGCCCAAAACCGGAGGGAGATTGATGGAACCTTCGCCGCTCTGATTGACAGTCACGTTGCATACCGTGTATAATTTCACTTTCTTTACATAATTTTAATTCATAACTCTTCTTCGCTGTAGGCACGCGTCCCATTACACGTCCGATGCGACCTACTGTAAATATGTGACGGCCTCGCGGAGCTGAGCCCCCTTCGAAGCGTGCAAATGATAGTCGGGAGCACCACACTTAAGGGTGCACTGCATTACCGAAGCATAAATCATCGCCGGAATATGCCGCCAGTCAGTCAGGTGGCTTACACTTTGCCCTCTATAAAGTCTCAAACTTTGCACGTACGGGGACCCCACATCAATTAACTAATTGGCAGGTTTCGCACCTTCAAGTTATTACGCGATGCATCTGGCTTCTATCTCTTATGCCGCTAAAAACGGGTAAACAGGTGAGTAATGCCGCGTAAATCTCCTTCCGAAGACGACCCCTTATCCTAGCAAAGCGGCACTCAGTGACCCAGAAAATCGCAAAAAGATCAATTGAGATCGGCAGTATGGCAAAGGCAAACGTCGGGTTCGCCGGCGTCACTGACCAGCGGACCTGGCCCGAGGCCAAACTAGACTGACCGTCTGGGCGTTTGTTTGTTCATCACACTATCCATCGCATGATTAAGCGCATAATTCGAAAAGCAAATATTATCCACATACAGCTTATTGTGGTTTGCTCTGCTCGGCTGGCAAGTGTGTTATCATCATTACCGAATTTTGCCTCTTTGTCTTCTTTTTTTTCGGTTCCGTGAGCAGCACAGGTGAGGTGATTCAGTAGCACAATAGGATAATTAATTGAGTGAAGAAATGTATACCACTTCACTTCGCTCTGAATGGGTAATCAACCAACGGCTGAAGTGTGATCGGACGGTATCAAATAAACGCATAACGCAAAAGCGAGCAAAAACCGGCCAACGCAAATTGGCAGATAGTAATTAAATGGGTTAGACTGATAATTTCATATTTACAGCGATACGCTAACGTTCACAATAACTTGCAAATGGTTTGCGAAATTTGCCAACCATTTGCTGGCGTCACTCATTCAACATGCCTTTTTTCGAGTACCTCAGGTTAAAGTGATTTAAATCTGTAGTTTGCAGTTCTCGTGTGTTTGGAAGCATACATTCACTCTTGTTGAATGTTGAAATTATATCGCACATTTCAGGTCGAACCTATTACGGTCTTGATCAATCATGACACTTGAGAGAATTTTTATTATTTGGTGACATTTTGTATTGCACTACAAATTTATTACAAAGGTCTGCGTAACTTAACGTAAACTTTATTTAGTTTCTAGCAACCAATGTATAGTGGTAATTACTCTAGTTTATCGATACAGTTTTCATGTTGAAATCAACGATTTTTCGTTTGGGTATTTTAAACTGAGCATAGATTGTTTAACTTAGCAGGTTAATGATAGATTCGTCGCAGAATGATTGATCACGAGTGGCACATTTCCTGCAAAATCGTTAAAAATTGAGTGCTGATTACGTAGTTATTGAATACTTTGCGCTTGCAACAATGGACCTCGACTGCTATGACAGCTCAAATTAATTCTATTAAACTAGTTTCAAACATATTATATTGACAGTACAAGGTAGGTAGTAATAACTGTCAGTATTTTTGACGTAGGACTTTCAGGAAGGTAGCTGGTATAGGGGGTTATTCCAAAAAATCGAAAAATGCGAGCGTCACGAAAAATAAAAGATTTTGAGCGCTAATAGCTTAGCGGTTTCCCGATCGATTTTAAACATTTTTGCACCAATCGATCGGAAAATCTTCTTCGCATCCACATTAATAAATTTGTTCAACTCTTCGTCGAAATATAAATTCTCGCTTCGTGATTGGTTGGAATAATTTACAATTATTTTCAAATAAGTTTTGATACAATTCAGGAACCAACGAGAAAGCTGTTGGAAAATTCCATTTAATTTTACTATAACAAAGTTACAAGAGAATTAAACGTAGCCCTACCCTTTTATCGTTGATTGCTAATTGGCTTGATAATTCCTTATTGTGATGTATAACTAACAATTTTAATTTCAATGATCGTCACATTGAAAACTTGTCTGCCGTGAACAAGTGATAGCAATTAAAACCAAGTTAACACCAAATTAAACACTAGTGACCGCAACAAATGCGCAGGAAAACGCATTAAAACTAAACCCAATGTTTTGTTGTAATAATTATTGCTGGCCCAATAAACTTTATTGCGATCAGCGGAGTACAACAATCTTTTATATAAGCGATATTAGTATTAGCAGTTTTAGTAACATCTTTTGCATCTTCATATAAGAATTTGTTCATTCTTAATAGACCGGTTTTCGGTAATTGATGAAACTTGGAACTTAGGGCTTTTTACTAGGTTTTCTTCAGCAACACAAATCTATACATCACTAATGCTACAGTAATACGTAGCGTAATTTTTCTTTGGCAGCAAAAGGTGAACAGCTTGCTGGCAACTTTGCTCTTTTGTTCAGACTGAAATTGAAATGCTCCATTTTCTTCAACGTAGATGATGGAATGATGGCCCACGAAAAATAGGCGGAACCGATTCTTGTCGCTTGCTCTGGTACATAACACGAGGTAAGCCAGCGAACAGTATTATTCAAACGCTAGCTGAGCTACTGCCAACATCTTACCAGCATGTCTGGACGCGACAAAGGAGAAAGCATCAAGGGCAAGCGAAAGTCACGCTCCACAGTGGTTCCATTGGTATCAGAACACGCGTTTTTTTAATTGCGCCGAAATGGTTGATTACACTGGTTAAGTAAGTTCAGAGAAATTTCTCAGCGTTAAAAGCTCTTTCATATGGCATGAACGATTATTTGATTAATCCCCCTAAAAGTAAGATGAAAAATTTATTTTTTGAACAGTAAGTGATACAGCAAAACAATGTTCTACAAAATTTTTGAAAAGATTATTATAAAGAACTTTGCCAAAGAAAGTAACCTTCTAGCTATTATAGTTTTAAAGATAAAGAACAATTTTTAATGAGACTTTATGAAAATCAATTTTTTGACCACAGTTCTTTCTACAGTATTTATACGCATTAGACATGTTTGGCAAAGATTTTCTAACAGTCAAGTTACATACTTTTGTAGAATATAGTAACTTGCTATCGTCAATATTTGCGGAGAAAATTAAAGTTTTCGTTTAAAAATTAACCAATTTTCAACAGCAATAACTCCCAAACATGCAAATATATTCAAGCCATTTATTACCCATGTGAAAGTACAAGAAAAATACTACAAAATGCAAAACAAATTAGCTTGACCCTGGCTATCCCTCTACCAAAACACTCGCATTGAAAATTGTTACTCGGTTGAATTTAATATGGCGTAGTGTAAAAACCGTGTTATCCCGATCAAGTAAAGTGTGCAAAATAAATTATGAAAATGTGTAATCCAAGCAGCATGGATTATTAAGATTTTCAAAATTCGTTTTCGGATGAAGTTTAATTACTGCAGTTCGAGGTGTACAAATTTCGAAGTGTATTTCAAGATACTTCATCGCTGTTACTGTGATTATCAGACCTCGTCAAGTATTATCAGCTCGAAAGCTGCATCACTAAACACGTTTTCTGATGAAGAACTGAAGACAGTAACTTTTTTCGTAAAGTACGGTTGCGATGAAAGATGGAACCGCAGATCTTAGCGAGTATTAGCAAACATTCATTGATGATGATGGCACGAAGTCCAACTCAAGCCTTTGTGTCACATCAATTGTTGCCATGAAAGCAGTAACAAATGGAAAGAATATATTCCTAAATCCCCATCCATCTTCGTCCAGATTTTTTCTTTGAATTAGCCTAATTAGATCGTCTTCGACCAGGTATTGCCGGCCGTTGCATCTCCAGTTTGCAAAGGAAACGGCTGCACTAACGCTGCAAGAAAAAATTAACATAGACCAGCAAATCGCAAAAATTCATCCTACATCCATTGAATGTGAAGGTAGAACGGTAGTGGTTACGAGCTGATGATGACAATGGTGGACAAGGACATACAACAGTTCCGAACTCATCACACAAGGAAGATCTCCAGAATGGCTACAGATACGGATCTTCTGCCGTCTGTTAGAATCTTCTGATCCGGTAATTTCTAGCATGAGGGAACTACCAAATAACAAAAACGCCATGTCCTCTGAAGATGTACCTACTGCAACTGTTGGTCAGTACATATGATATGCACAATAATAGCGATAGTGAGGATGAAGAATCTTCAAATACATTTCGAAATTCGTACACCTCGAACTGCAGTAATCAAATTTCATCCGGAAACGAATTTTGAAAATCTTAATAATCCATGCTGCTTGGATTACACATTTTCATTATTTATTTTGCACACTTACTTGATCGGGATAACACGGTTTTTACACTACGCCATATTAAATTCAACCGAGTAACAATTTTCAATGCGAGTGTTTTGGTAGAGGGATAGCCAGGGTCAAGCTAATTTGTTTTGCATTTTGTAGTATTTTTCTTGTACTTTCACATGGGTAATAAATGGCTTGAATATATTTGCATGTTTGGGAGTTATTGCTGTTGAAAATTGGTTAATTTTTAAACGAAAACTTAAATTTTCTCCGCAAATATTGACGATAGCAAGTTACTATATTCTACAAAAGTATGTAATTTGACTGTTAGAAAATCTTTCCCGAACATGTCTAATGCGTATAAATACTGTAGAAAGAACTGTGGTCAAAAAATTGATTTTCGTAAAGTCTCATTAAAAATTGTTCTTTATCTCTAAAACTATAATAGCTAGAAGGTTATTTTCTTTGGCAAAGTTCTTTATAATAATCTTTTCAAAAATTTTGTAGAACATTGTTTTGCTGTATCTCTTACTGTTCAAAAAATAAATTTTTTATCTAACTTTTAGGGGGATTAATCAAATAATCGTTCATGCCATATGAAAGAGCTTTTAACGCTGAAAAATTTCTTTGGACATACTTAACCAGTATAATCAACCATTTAGGCGCAATTAAAAAAACGCGTGTTCTGATACCAATGGGACCACTGTGCGCTCGAGTCGTGCACGTCTGCACTTTCCGGTCAGTCGTATTCATCGGCTGCTGAAGAAAGGAAAGTATGCTGAGCGTGTGTTGGAGCTGGAGCACTCGTTTCGCTGCCGTGATGGAATATCTAGCTGCTGAAGTTCTGGAATTGGCAGGAAATATGCTTCTCGCGACAACAAAACGACCAGAATCGTCAGCAGCTGGCCATCTGCAACGACGAAGAGTTGAACAAATTGCTGTCCGGTGTCAACACTGCTCAGAGAAGTGTCTTTCCTAACATCCAAGTTGTTTTGTTGCTGCCCAAGAAGACGGAAAAGAAGGCTTAAATTGTCAACATATCACGTCGAAAAACTGTTCTTTTAAGAACGAAATATATGTTCATGAAGATGTGAGGAATTTTCGCTCACTGATATTCAATTTAATTCGGTTGGTTCTAATTGTTCGGTTCATATTAAATAATCATCGATCACCTCTCGCGCTTCTGTTCGCTTGTTATTGCCGGGTGAGTTGGCCGTCTCGGAAGGTGCCAAAGCAGTCAACAAACATACCAGCTCCAAGTAAATGTGTTCGGTCAAGCGTTAAAATGCATTGAAAACTATGGATTGAAATTGTTTTAGTAACATCTTTTGCATCTTCATATAAGAATTTGTTCATTATTAAAAGAACGGTTTTCAGTAATTGATGAAACTTAGGAAACTTGAAACTTAGGGCTTTTCACTAGGTTTTCTTTAGCAACACAAATCTATCCATCACCAATGCTACAATCATACGTAGCGTAATTTTTCTTTGGCAGCAAAAGGTCTAGCTGGTAACTTTGCTCTTTTGTTCAGACTGAAATTGAAATGCTCCATTTCCTTCAACGTAGATGATGGAATGATGGACCACGAAAAATAGGTGGAACCGATTCTTGTCGCTTGCTCTGGTACATAACACGAAGTAAGCCAGCGAACAGCATTATTCAAACGTTGAGCTACTGCAAACATCTTACTGGCCTGTCTGGACGCGACAAAGGAGAAATCATCAGGGGCAAGCGAAAGTCACGCTCGAGTCGTGCACGTCTGTAGTTCCCGGACAGTCGTATTCATTGGCTGCTGAGGAAAGGAAACTATTGAAGCTGCAGCTGACTGCCGTGATGGAATAATTAACTGCGGGAATGCTGCTCACGACAACAAAAAGACCACAATTATCCCACGTCGCTTGCAGCTGGCAACCTGGACTGGTATTTCATCGTGACTCATAACTATACACGAACGGCTTCGTCGATCGCATAGCTGCTGTGGCTTTCCGGTTGGTTCGTTGCAACAAGCGGTGCCTGGTTTGCGGTTATCGGTACTCCAATTTACCGCAAAGAAAATTACGATAAGTGCGTTTGTGCAAGTTTATTGCAAAGCTGGAGTTATGATAACCAAACAATCGGTTCTTTTAAGGACCACGCAACAATTGAAGAGTTTATTTATTTTCTTGTCCAGTTAATACGACAATAACACAGGCAACGAGGGAAAAGTTGAATTTTTATAAGGGGCCATCCATATACCACGTGGACAGCTTAGAGGGGGGTGGGGGTATGAAAATGTCCACGCTTGTCCACGGAAGGGGGGGAGGGGGTATGGAAAATGTCCACGTGGACAAGTTTTTTTTCCTACAAAAAATAGCAATTAGAAACAGCAATCTTGAATTGATTCTACTTATGTATTAGCATTAACCACTGATCAGTGATTGTTTTTGAGATCGAATAAAGTTTTATCTTCTGAGGTATATGTTGACCTAAACACATGAACCGAGCATTACGAGGGCACATATCTGACATAAATCTTATCGAAAAGATCAAGCCTGCGTTTGTACACATAGCTGTTGATTGCCGAGTCTGACATTTGATGTAATGCAGTAATAAAGATATAATTGTTTTACAATCCTTGCACCCTTTTGAAAATGATAAGGGTAACGGAAGAATCCACGAATATTCACCAGTCACGTGACTCCTTTATTATTTAGGTCGCGGTTGCACCAAATGTGGATTGTATTTTGCCTTAAAATCAAATGCAAGGGCATCCATGGGCAACGTATTTCCAAAAGGATTCGCTTTCAAAAAATTTTATGAATCACATCGCATCGGATTGTGTTGTGTTGAAGTAGACGGCCAAGTTGAGGTGCTTTGGGTAGACAAAGATACTCTGGAGCGCGAAAGTCAAGCTGAAACGGACTTTCTTGCAGTCGATAATAATTTGCAGTAGACAAGATCACAAGAATTCAGATTCTAACACCTTGCATACGGATTTTAATACGCTGCGGAAAATCCACGGAAAAACTCAAATTTCCGCAACGACTGAAAATCCGTAAGCATTGTGTCGGGGTTTTTAGACTGGAGCTTCCTTTCACGTAAGCTTTTTCAATAAATACTGCATAAATCAAGTTGAAAACAAAATGTAGCACAATGCATTTCTGTTTTGTTAAATTTGACATTAGAAAAAAAAAGTCCACGTGGACAAACAGGGGAGGGGGGGGGGGGGTTTGAGCCAATGTCCACGCTTGTCCACGGAGGGGGACGGGGGGGTTGAAAATTGGTATTTTTCTGTCCACGTGGTATCTGGATGGCCCCTAAACAGATCAGGAAAATTGATTTACTGTTTGGTTTAGTGTGACTGATTCGTTTTAATAAAATAGATTCAATCAATTCATAGAAATACTCCTAAATCTGTTGAGGATTCAACGTATACTATGTTCCTACTTTGATAAGCGTTAATTACAACGCATGTAGCATGTATACATGAAGAATCGTATTAGAACCCAAACTCCTTCGTTCTAGAGGTAGCAAAAACAACTGAATCTGAGCAAAACTTTGTGCAGTAGATCAAAACTCGAGCTGAATTGCGTACGTTCAAGGTTCAGAGGGCCCCAAAAGAATACGGTCGCGAAAAGCCGTACCCAGAAGTTATACGACCAAAACTTGACGAAACCTCATTGCTGCGTTATGGACGACGACACCTACGTGAAAGCTGACTCCAACCAGATTCCGGGGAAACAGTATTTCATAGCAAAAGATAAATTTGACATTTCAGTGAACCTTCGAAAACAGAAGATCGAACTCGAACTTTGCAAGAAATTCTTGATTTGGCAAGCGATTTGTTCATGTGGCGAGCAGATGTCGATTTCGTGCCCAAACCGCTCGAATACACCGGTGTTGCGACCAATTGTAAACGACCATGTGAAAATATGCAAAAACATGTCGATTTTGATGTGCAAAATCTCATGGGTGGGGTTAATCCCTAGCCGCTTTTGCTTCTATTTTTCTATGGTAAGCTTTTTTGCATAGACAGGAATAACAGCAATATAAGCAGAACTTTCGATGCCTATCGTTGCTATATACTTTCGTGCGCCTTCGCGTTCGTGTGTTTTCCTGATAAAAGACCCTCGCTGTCGCCAGGTGTGCTACTATCTGTTGAAGGTCACAAGTAACAATTTCAAGTTTTATAACGTTCCTCTAGTGGTTTTCATGACCGATTTCATAAAACCATCAATAAAACTATGAGCTCCACCAGAACTTCCTAATGACCACTATAAAACTGCCTTCCGCCCAAGTGTACTGTGGTTTAAAAAGCATAAATTACGAACCTCAGCATTTTCAAAGGACAAACGTAAGTAAGGCGACAGCATTATTAGCAAAGTTGTTGTATGTCAGTAATGCCAACTTTCGACAGGAATAAATTTTTGATTAATCCACCTTAAAGGGAGATAAAAAAAATATTTTTTTGATTATTCGAGAAACAAAATTTGTTCTTCGGCAAACTTGTATAAAATAAAATTAAGAGAAACTTTTTCTTCTATCTCTTCAAACTAGCGAAATACAGTATTTTTTGTATGAACAACACCTAAAAACTATAAAAAAAAGTCCGCTTTACTCATATTGATGGCATTTTGAAGGCCCACTATGTTCTAGAAAATTGCTTACATTACTGATTGCATAAAAAATTTTACATTCAAAAGTGCACAATCGTTCATAAAAGTGCTATTTTCGATTGCATCGCGTCGGTATTTTCGGCACACTTTTTCGTTATATTCCGTACAATAAGTGCGCAAAAGGCACTGAACCGATTCAATCGAAAATAGCTAATTTTATGAACGATTGTGCACTTTTGAATGTGAAATTTTTCATGTAATTAGTAATATTTTAAAAATATCTTGTAGTTTTACGCAGGTTTTATGACTTTTTTGATGAAAAATTGTGCTTTTCATACTACAATATCTCGGAAAGTTAGCAATACATGCAAAAAAGATGATATATATCTACAAGGGTAAGATTTTGGCTTCCACATCCAGGTGAATTCTGTTAAGACTAAATTGTCTCTTGTCATCAAATATCAGGTGACAATCTGGAACATTCAGTCCAGTTTCATAATAAAACCAGAAGTAACAATTAATAACGCACTAAAACCTTTATAAGACTCAAGTAAAACCAAGTGACTGCAGAACTGTTACTTGGGATTCATAACACCTTCATATGATCGAAATTCTGGTACATTACGTCAGTGCTTTTTTTAACTAACAAATATGCAGCGAAATTCATTAAATACACACTTGTGGTCCGGAATACCGCATAGCATTCGTTTCACACAGATAATTCGATCGTACAAAGACGGTCTGGGGCTTCACAGTACGAAAACCAATGCTAAGGCACTACTCCCGGATCGATACTTGCATACTAAATTACCTCCAGAAATACAAAGCCTTAAAAGCCTTATTGAAAGGAGAGTTTTCAATGCCAATTTACCTCACATTCAGCAAATTGTAAACACAATTGGTGAAAAGTTAATGAAGCAACCAACTTCGAGTCGCATATTCATATTGGCATATGGTGCACGCTGTGCATTGGCGTGCCTGGGGGACCCAGAAATTTTAACCATTGGGATTTGAAAACCGGAACAAAAATCAGTGTATATTTTCCCAAAAATATTCCATCTTTATTTTTCTCACGTAAAAACCAAACGAATATCAACAGCTATGTAGTTGCGATATTACATACCGAAACCTGGCATACGTAGGGATGAGGGAGTGAATCTAATCACAAATGAGCGAGAGATGGTCGACAAGTGGAAGCAGTTCTTCGATGAACACCTCAATTGCAGAAGGAGACTTAACGAAAGTTAACTGAGGAGTGCCCACGGAAGAGAGTAATGTCCCAGCACCTGATCTCCAAGAAATCAAACGAGAAATCGGGTTGCTGAACACCAACAAAGCCACTGGTAAGCACCGTCTTCCGACAGAGCTTTATGCACATGGCTGAGTAACGCTGGCAATGGCTCTACACTGGGTTGTTTCCCAGATTTATGAGGAGGAGAAGCAACCGGAGGAATGGATGGAAGGATTGGTTTGTCCCATCTTCAAAAAGGATAATCGGCTCAACTGCTGCAACTATCGCGACATAACGTTGGTAAACACCGCTTACAAGGTACTCTCCCAGATCCTTATCAGGTGGGCTCGCGCAGTAACATCGCTCTTGATCCGACAAGCGGGCACCGTTGTGAAAATGTCAAAAATAGCGGAAAATGAGCAAAATGGGGCACTTCCTAATGGCAAACAGAGAAGGAGTGGGCACCACGAGATTCTCCGGAAAATTTTACATAAGATCACCTATATTTTATCAGCCTGCACGCCGTATCTCAATTGCGTCTGTTTTTTCGCTCATTTTTGCCCATAGTGCAACGCGATGGCTCGGCAGTATAAATTTAATAAGATAATTATGCTGAGAAAATTATATGTAGTTACTAGATCGTTATTTTCGTACACAGTGAATTTTTTTAGAAAGGCACCCCCTAGACCCCTCTCAGCAAACTTTCCTAACTACGACAATGACGCTATTCCACTAATCGAACGCGGGTAATGTGGGTTAATATGGACTGGAAACGCATTTGTAAAAATTATCAATCACCGGAAACTGAACTCTAAAGAAAAATCCTTGCATTATCGCTTGGCCAATGCTACATTGGAACATAAGGAACTGCGTTATAGAAAGGAACGGCCTAATCCGTTTTATACACGGTGCAATCAAGTGGAATCAAACGAGCATCAATACTCAGCAGGTGGTAGAGGCGCTCGCATGATTGTAGAGTGAAACGAAAGCGAGCATAACATCATGGTTAATTTTGTGGATCTACAGTATTCAGAACTAAAAGGGATAAATAATCAAAGAGTAGGTAAAATACTAAACATATTCATCATGTACTGTGAAAAAACTCCAATTGCAGTACAACATATCAACAAATATAGATTATATATGAAAATTACAACAAAGTAAATTAAAGTTAAAGTTAAATTGATCGAAGAGTTTGAAGGTAATAATATGAATGTGAATAATCTCCGAATAATGCCCGTTAATCGTTCATTCGTTCATAATCGTTTCGTCTCCATTCAACTCGATCTTGCGCAACTCGTCGCCAATTTCCCAATTGTCTCAAAAGTCGCAAATCACTTTCAACCTAGTCGAGCCACCTATCCAAGCAGTGTCTGTTCTGTCACTCCCCGCTTTTAGTTTGTACTCCACCAAATACCATCCGCAGCACCTGCCACTCGAACACGGCAAGGTCGCGTACGTCCTCCGTAAGCAACGTCACAGCTTCAAGTCCATAAAAAACTACCAGTTTTGTACATTGTCAGCTTTGTACGGCGGCATATGCTTCTTGATCGTAGCGTATTGCGAAGGTCAAAGTAGGCCCGGATTCCCGCGTGAATGCACCGCTGAATCTGCTTACGAGTGTTGTTGTCTGCGATCACCAGCGATCCTTAATACACGAATTCATCTACCACTTCTAGTTCGTCGCTGTCAACGGTTACCGTTCGTGGGAGGCGTTCATTGGTTTCCTTTGAGCCTCTTCCTTTCATGTATTTGGTCTTCGCCGCATTTATTTTTAGCCCAAATCTCCAATGTATCGCTTTCCGTCGTAAAGTTCCTGGCTATGACATCAAAGTCATCTGCAAAATTATGCCTCTCGTTTCGATGCCTGCTCTTCGGATCACTCCCTCAAGAGCGATGTTGAACAGCATTCAGGACGAGCCGTTTCAACCCTCGCCGCGTTTCAAAAGAACTCGAGAGTGTCCCCGAGACGCGCACGAAACACATCACACGATCCAATGTAGCTCTAATCATTTGGGTCAGTTTATCCGACAAACCGTGTTCATGCATTATCTGCCATAGCTGGTCTGATTCGACAGCATCGTATGCTGCTTTGAAATCAATAAAGATGTGATGCATGGGCACATTATCCTTCTGACATTTCTGCAAGATCTCTCGGATTGTGAAAATTTGGTCCATAATGGCGCGGGCCGCTATGGAACCCGCCTGATAAGTCCCTACGATGCCTTGTGCTATCGGTGACAGTCAACGTTACAGGATCTGGGAGAGTAACTGGTGGGTGGCGTTTACCAGCGTTATGCCGCGATAGTTAAAGCAGTCGAGCCGTTTTGTAGATGGGACAGGGACATTACTATCTTCCATGGGTACTCCTAGGTTAACTTCTGTGTTGCCTCCTTGTTCTACTTCGCTATTGAAGTGGTCATCGAAGAAGTGCTTCCATCCGTCGACAACTTCGCGCTCGTTTGTGATTAGAATGCCTCCCTCGACCCTGCACAAGTCAGGTTTCGGTGAATAGCCCTTACGAGATTGTTTCACCTTTTCGTAGAACTTGGGCGTGTTACTAGTTTGACACAGTTGTTCTACGATCTCTATTTTCCTTTTGACTCTTCTTACTCCTCAAGACCGTGGACAACTGGTTCATAGTTTATCGACAAGCTGGCCAGGTTCTACTTGTATTCTCCGGGGCTTTTCACCTAGTACCGCGGTAGTGTGTAATTCTTGGCAGATTGCGGGTTATCTAGCTGCCTAATGCTCAACCGAAGAGGACGGCTTTGACGTGTCTGGTATACGGTTGACAGTTTTGAGCGCACATTTACTGTTATTAAGTGATGGTCAGAGTCAATATCTGCACCCCGCAAGGAACATATGTTCACTTCTATAAGAACGTGGTCAATCTAGTTCAGTGCAAAGTTTATATATCGTTGGCCGTTATCGTTCGTGTCGGTGTGCATGCCATTGGGTCCTACCACCAGTCTATACCTTTATTCCGTACCTACGGACCTGGGCGTTCATATCACCGATCATGATTTTGATGTCCCGGGGGGGAACGGCTGTCGTACGTTGCTCCCAGCATCGCGTCAAACACTTCCTTCTCGTCGTAGAGTCTACCTTCGTGCGGACAGTGCACGTTGAAGATGCTGCAATTGAAGAAACGACCCTTTATCCTCAATAGACTCAAATCTAACGCGGTCAGGTTTGAAAAGTCGTTGAAATTGGCTAAATCTACCGTGTGCAGCGTTCTCAAATATTCCCGTTAGCAGTATACTATCGATTGCCAGGATCATAGCAAGCGTTGTAGTAGAAGTACGGATCGGAACCTACGTTGGTTGCAAGGTGTTGATAATGATTAGGCCAAATCCAGGGCTGTCGTATTATAATATCGCCTAGAAATTTCTTGGCTATTTTTCCTTTGACGAAATTTCTTCGCTAGTTTTTCTTTGAAGTGTAATAAATGACCTACATTTTGAGTACTCAAGTCAACATTTTTGCTTAATTGGCATGGTTCCGAAATAGATATAATTTTTAATGTGTCCAGGTATTGAAGGACTAAAACTTCGGTACAGTTAAAAATAAAATTTAAAAAATACTGCTGAACTTTACCTTAGATAGCCTATTTAAAAAAATTCATCATCATCATTCTAAAGTCACTTTTCAGGCGCAATAGACTTTAACGTCGTATTACAAAGATCGAATCAATCTATACCTATTTATTCGAGCAAGATTTCACTGTTCATTTATTGTGACTGTAAAACTTCTCGAAGTTGCCGAGCAAAAACTCTAACGGCTATCGTAAAAAATATTCTTTCCATGCATTTTAAACATTGAACTTTATCTCAACCGTTGCAGAATAACTTTTTCTTCGTTTCTGTTGTCGAATGCAGTGCAAGCTGCAACCCATCCAACACAGTTTCAGTCAAGTTTTTCCTAGATAGGTAGGTATTTATTCTCGGAGCACACTTTGCATACACCCAGATAGGCCAGAGCGTTATAGGCCATTACACACGAGCACGCGCATATGTATGTACATTGCTCAACTGAGCAAATAGAAATGCATTATCGGTGACAGCAAATCTGCATTTTCAAGAGTTACCTTTTTTTCGCGCTATCCATGCCGTCTGGTCGAACCGCCGCCGCGCGCTCCGATCCGACCGACCGCCGAGACGAGCCTTGAATGGCGCTTCACATTGGAGGGCTTGAAATCGAGATCAACGAGGCGAACGGGATATGTATAGCGACCGACTCGGCGATCGAGCTCAATGAGCCGTACCCGCAGGGTTTCGTAATTGGTAACAATTATCAATTAAAGTCAATCGGTTCTCTGGAACAGGTGAACTTACCTCTATACGACCGTCTTGCTAGGGTGGACTGGTCTGGTGGGACTGTTTTGGATATGTTTTCCTTACTAAAACCCGTACTCGAAAATGCTTTCTTTGACGTAATTAACACATTTCTAACTGTTACCTACGCTATCGATGTAATTGAAATCAATCAATCAATTGAAAATGTATTCTACAAACTAATGAAACTAGCATTAGAAAAAAATGCACAAATAAATTAACTTGTTCCCCCAGTAAGGAGGTTGTGATGGATTACGGAAAAGTCTTTTCCGTATTCTTTTTTGGCAGTTTGTTAGCTATTATCATAGGTAAACAGGTAAGGTGTCTTCGCAGTAGGACACTTGAAGTTCTCGAACAGCGGTTTCCAGTTGGTGGTTTTGGCGCCCTCCGGTTGTAGCATATTATTCCACAGTGCTGTGCCAGCATACCTACAGCAAAACACAAAAATGAGATGCAAATAGAATACCTACATACAATTTGTGACGGCGCTGCTGCAGCACAGATCAGCCCACTTACGCGTTTCCTTTCTGGCTCATATGAAAACAATCGTATGCTAGGAGCGTATAATCCACGCTTCGACCGTTCATTTTCAACTGCAAGTAGAAAGAGTTTGTAAGATTAGTGCGATAATCCAGCTGAGGACAGCTCTGTATTTACGAAATAAAATGTTATGTGCTTTTATGACCACATCTAGATAATAAACAGTTGTTGAATCAATGTGAATTTGTAGCAATACATAATCAAAAACTCACCGAAATATTTGTTGACCACGGTTGATGAACCACTGCAAATTCATCCAGTCGTCGAAATTCGTCCAGCTTGGCGACCTCCATTTCAACTTGTACCATTTCTTCTTGTATTCTACGCCATCTGTAGATAGACGAATCCTCCGCTTAATACGACTACTTATTACATATTAATAACCCTTCAATGGGCAAGACATTGTTAAACGTTTTCTCAACGAGGATAAGAACAATGCGCTCAGAATTATTTGTTTGATTATTTGGTACCAATGAATTAATATTCCAATAATTGACAAGTTTTCTAAATTTTAAAAAATATCTGAGTAGAGTGTAGGATGTGAAAAAAGAACTAACATTTGTGGATTATTTCCCACCTGGCGTTCGTTCAGATAATTATTTCTTGCGTAAAAATCAACATCGAAGTTTCTTTTGAAGGTATTTACTGCGCATTGCGCAATAATAAGTGCGGCGAGGAATTGCACTAACTGCGATAAAAATGCGATTCTGCGTTGAATTGTTTTGGCGTCTTCCGTGCACTTGTTTCGCGGATTTTAAAGAAAGAGGTGCACCTAACAGAGTAAAACGATACAACGCAAAATAACATTTTTAAGCGATTGCGCACTTCCTTGTCGCACTAATTAGTGCGCGAATCACAATACATGGAAACATGATTATTAGCATGATCTCAACGCTTTTACGATATTGCCCATTAGAGGGTTAAAGTTGCCTGGCGCATATCTTGTGTTGATAGTAAATTTTGCCTTATAATAGCACTCACCTAGCCCTAGACGTCTCAGTCTGATTGTACAGCTTCCCGACCCAGCAGGAGCATTCACCGTGGTGCAGGGTGTGACAGATGCCCGGTTTCGGGCTGATCGAGACGACCGTTTCCACCGACGGGATCGACACGACGTTAACGAAAGTCCGTGGCATGTTATCCCGTAAGTACCGCAAAGCTTTTATCATTCGCAATCGATGCTTTTCCGGCAGGTCATCCGGACGCTCCATGGTGCACACAAACGAGCAAATGTCATTCCCGCCGATACTGATAGTCACCAGTTTCCAGTCCCGTTTGAAATCGACTCGAGGATCCGACCGAATGCGCTTGACTAGAGATCGTGCCATAAAGGGCATGTCGTAGGAAACTGCTCCTATTTCGGCCATATTGAACTGCGTTTCCCGATGAAAGGGATAGGCATCCCCGAGCGAGTAACCTACCAGCTGGAAATAAAAGGTTTTTGATAACGGATCCATTTTCGTTGCATAAAACTTTTCGTTCAATGACTTCGTTTTTTGCTCCAGATAACGGTTTCGTCACGAACTAAACAGACGTGCTCAATTCACTGAAAAAGTGCGATCAACTAGCAACCGGAATACCAATTAGCATGATCGTACCATTAAAACTACATTACCACCGTACAAAAAAGCATTAACAGAAATATTGACGTCAACTACAGTGCGCAAGCCGAAATAAAAATAACTACCAAAAGAAAGTTACAAAACCAGCATTCGGAATTTCGGAACTTATCGAAAGCACGCTCACCTTTGGATTGAATTCTTTCAGAATGTTTGGCAACGTGGTTACGTTGCGCCAATTCCACTGGCCTCCGATGCACCAAGCAAGGCCACGGTTTTCCATGTACAGACCCACCATACTGTCGGATGCTGCCCCGCTGGCTGCCGTTAACGAGTCTCCCATGGCGGCAATCACGCTTATGTCACCTGTGCGAAAGAGAACACAACAAAAAAGGAGTAAAACGATCAATTCTAATGGAATGGCTAATAAAATACTGGCTAATTTATCGTGCAATGTTATACAGAAACGAATCTCGTCCCCGTTTCGACGAATAAAATATCATGATATGACAGATTTGTTATGATATCATGGTTAAACAACGACCAACAACATAAATCATAACTTATTATTACTATAAAATAAACATGAACATGTAAGGTCGTGCCCATAAAATCTGACCACAATTTTTTCTCTTATCATTTATAATAAATGAATGTGAGGATTTAAATTGTAGTAAAGCGCAGAAATGTTTTTGTAATTTGTAACAATTTTTTTAACATATAATGCATAATCTATAACAGCTGGTTGAACAAATAAAACATTAATTTCATTCTAGTTCCTAGTGTGTGTGTGTGTGTGTGTATGTTGTGTTCAAAAAAAATTTTAATCCCGTTTCTACAAAAACGTCATACAGATGAACAATACATGTTTTGGCCGAAAAGAGCATTATCGCGTTACGCCAAAAACACAATCGTTCCTGAATACCCATTCAATCCCATTTTTACCCAAAAACTACGACCCGACAAATCTGTCTCAGTCCGCCCAATCGAAGATTTCATCAGGATTTTGAGCTCCTTGGTGTACAAAAATAACTGGAGAGTCACGAATTGCAAACAGTTGTTCGGTAGAGTCAAGAGATGCATTCGCAAAGTTGACATGACGGCCGTACAACGCTCCTGTTCTGACATCAAACGGAAGCTTCGCCGAACAGCCGGTTACGGACCGTTTTCAAATGTTCACTAATTTTTTTCAACAATGGATAATGTATCTTTAACATGTATCTTTATCTTTTTTTGACAGCTTGAGAAAAAAATTCCAAAATTTTAGTTGTCACCCGTTATATTCATCGACCAGAATGGTTTCTTCCCCAAGAGATCCGATGCCACGAATTTCATACAGTTTGTTTCGTTTTCCTCAAACACTCGGAATTTTTGACGCTTTTATGAAATGGACAAGATCTTTCCTGACTGACCATTGCTTACGTATTAAGATCGCCATAAAAAATCGGAATTATTTTGCAATCCACTGGGAGTTCCTCATGGAAGCCAGTTAGACCCTTTACTTTTCACACTGTTCATCAATGAGCTCACCATAATACAATCATCTGTATGTTGTTTATTTTTTTGCTGACAATGTTAAGATACACCTGTGGGTAAAAATCGTTCCCAACTGTCAGAAACTACAGGGCAGCTAGTCGATCTCATTGAAGCGTGGTGCTCGAATAATTCACTATCAGCGTCCTCGAGTGCAACGCAATCACATTGCACCGCTGGTTCATAGGTACACGGGTACCAACGAGCCACATGCCCTGGCGGGTGTTGTGGGTTCGAATCCGGTTATAATCTCAGATTATAGCTTGGTTCGACCCATGCACCTTCCAGCATTGGACAAAAGGTAGGAGTCACAACGACAACTTGTTAAGCGTAGCTACCTGTTACCCCCCCCCCCCCCCCCCTCTCCCCTTCCTGTCCACTCTTTCCCCTCCATTCCCATAAAATCAAAAAATCTTTCTTCATTACTTTCCCTTACCGTCGACTGTTTAGCATATCCCAAGATTCCCAACAACTATTCGCAAGCAAGGTAGTGGAAGACCAGCTAAAATTATGGACGCAGAAGGACATCGTTCTTTTTCTCGTTTCGTCAACAACAAGCTTTCTGGTTTGGCTATCAATTAAGATGCATCAGACGATTGTTTGAAGAAAATTTTGATCCCGTTTCTACAAAAACATCATGCATATGGACAATTCGTGTTTTGGCCGGATAGAGCATCATCGCATTACGTCAAAAAAAACGTAATCGTTCCTGAATACCTATTCGATCCCATGTTTACCCAAAACCCACGACCCGAAAAATCTGTCTCAGTGCGCCCAATCGAAAATTTCCTCGGGACTTTGAGTTCCTTCGTGTACAAAAATAACTGGAGAGCCACGAATTGCAAACAGTTAATTGGTAGAATCAAAAGATGCATTCGCAAAGTTGACATGACGGCCGTACAACGCTACTGTTTCACCGTCAAACAAAAGCTTCGCCAAACAGCCGATTACGGACCGTTTTCAAATGTACACTAATTTTTTTTTCAACAATGGATAATGTATCTTTAATTTCGGTAAATCAGATCTTCTTCATGTATCTTTGTCGTTTTTTGACAGCTTGAGAAAAAAATTTCAAAATTTTAGTTGCCACCCGTTAGTTTAATCCAATCAGATACATGGCAGCAAGGTTCAACACTGTCTGCGAGTCGTTCGATTTTGACATTTCCATGATTCCAAGAGACGACTCTCGCAGACACGAGTTAACCCTTTATAAGTCCGTGGCAATAAAATTGCCACCAACGAAAAATATTTGTTTTGCGTCTATAATGACATCAATATAATTATAGAAGCAAAATAAAAAATTTTTGTTGGTGGCAATATAGTTGCCACTGCCTTATAAAGGGTTAAGTGTAGTTAATGTGTAATAATGAATTGTAAATTTTATCCGTTTAGTTAATTGCAAATAGCTGTCGACGTATCCGTTTCAGGATAGATTACTGCATACTCCGTTGCGATCACACACTTTACGATCATTCGATCCGGTGTTATTGGTCAAAGCAGTTTTATTTATGTTTCCACAAAGAACTCGTATGGAGCGGGATCGGTTCTTCGTTATACCAGTCGGAATACGAGCAACCTTAAAAGAGATCGAGTAACTAACCTCGGCAGAAAGGGTCGTTGGGTCGTATATACTGACAAGGAAGGAGGCCATTATGTGAACGCTGACTGTAACAACGACGAATAGTAAGTAACACACTTTTCACACTTATGGTTGCAGAAACTTAATTATGACTGAAATTAGTCATAAATCGGTTGCCACAACTAGTTTGTAACAACTGTACTAGTAGGGTTGTCAGCCTTAAGCGTCTTGTTCCCACGTCAGGGACGGCTCATGATGGCTGGACAATTCCTCATCTATGTGAGCGGTTGTACTCCAAGTTAGCAGAGGCTTACGACACCATCTGATCCACAGCATGCTGCTGTATTTAAAACAGTGGTGTCTCGGTAGTAACGCTAAGATGGCAGCCCCATCATCAGACTCGGTAGAATGGCCCTGGTATTAGCATCTGGTGTTCGAACAGCACGTTGATCGCAATCGAGTTGGAGAGAAGACCTTAGTAAGGCAACCTATCTAAACTGAACTACTACGAACATTCAAGCGAATATAGATCGCAATATTCGACATCAACCTAGATGACTAAACAAAGACGACGAACAGAAACTCGGTAGTTGAAACTGCAGGTCGCTGATTTTTGCAGATGGCGACCGGGTGCCACTCGAACAGCCAAAACCCCGCAAACTCGGCACCGTAGCACTGCAGTAAATCTGTCGCAAAGGAGAGAAGGTTTGAAAGGGCCGCGGCGGAAAGGCCCAGTTTTATCAGAGCAGTGGTACTACCTACAAACCGGAAACTGGTGTTGTAGTATTGGGCGGAATGTAGGATCGCATGATATATCCACACGAGGACTTGCTTGTTGAGAATAAATAGCTGATTCATCAATTACAGCATCATCAACATTAGGCACCTGGATAACCCGCAATCTGCCGAAGAGCTTCGCGCGAATACTAGCATGAGGCACTTATTCCGCATCAACCCTCGACGACAGTTAGAGTAGAATTCGCTTGAGAGAAAAAAATGACTTGGAAAAATTAACTGAGCATTGCCACTTGAGAGAACTTGGTCAAATACCAAGGAGCAAGGAACCAGTTAACCACGATTCTAAGAACCAAGAAAGAGGATAGAGATTGTGAACAACCTTTTCAAAACAAGGACGGAATCTGACACAAACGAGTACTCGGTGGTCGACAAGCGAAAGCAATTCTTCGATGAATACCTCAATGGCGAAATTGCAGAAAGAGGCGGAATGGAAGTGGTGCCCATAAAAATAGTAATGTCCCGGCACCTGATCTCCAAGAAGTCAAACAAGAAATCACTTACATGGATGCATCTAGGAACCACCTTTGCCTCTTTCGGCATAGCTGCCATCAGTGTGTCCCAATTATCGGCAGAGCTGCCAGTCTTCTAGTTACAGGGGTCTTCGCTGTAACGTTCGCTATCATCGGTACCGGCACTAGGTTTCGTAGGTTTCATCAGATGGCAAATTTTTACCATCCGACAGATCTTGCAGAAGTATGGAGAGTACAACTCATCGCACCGCATTTTTATTGACTTCAAAGCAGCATACGATATAATTGATCGAGACCAGCTATGATGGAAGGAGGCGATCTTACAAGTGTGCATCGAAACGAGAGGCACGATTTTCACCAAAGTTAGCCACCTGCTAGGCTTCGTTGATGACTTTGATATCATAGCTAGGAACTTTGTGACGACGGGGGTGTTCTACGCCAGACTGAAGGTGGAGAAAAGAAGACAAAAGCGCGCCACGCGACCGATAACCGTTGATGGCAACGAACTATAAGTGGTAGATGAGTTCGTGTATTTGGGATCGCTAATGACCGCGGACAGCAACAGTAGTAAGAAATCGAGCCTGCCTTGCCCTTCGTAAAACGAGTGGCGACGTTGTATGAATTACGAGCTGCAGGCACTGCTTGGTATGACAGATAATGCAGGAGTACGGTTTTCCGGACAAACTGACACGACTGTT
The DNA here is from genome assembly GCF_943734655.1 of Sabethes cyaneus. Taxonomy (NCBI): domain Eukaryota; kingdom Metazoa; phylum Arthropoda; class Insecta; order Diptera; family Culicidae; genus Sabethes; species Sabethes cyaneus. Next base: position 53,835,758 of record NC_071354.1, read on the forward strand.
CAAGGCTACCCTGGAGCGAGTGATGTTGTACGTGCGCGTTTCGATGGTACTCTCGAGTCCTTTCGAATCGTGCAGAGGGTTGCGGCAAGGGGACGAATTGTCCTGCATGTTACTCAACATCGCTATTAAAGGTATGATTTGGCGAACGGGCAAACGGGCGAACGGGCGAACTTCAGCAAGAGTAGCCTACTCCCAGCCTTCGAAGACGACCTCTACGTTACTACTAGAAACCTTGGTACGGCGGAGGCAATATACGTCATACTAAAAGTGAAGGCTAGGAGGATTGGGTTACAGATAAAAGAGGATACGCCTGCGCACAAAGCCGGGCTTGAGACTTTGCTTACTAGGAATAGAGAGGCCCGACGTGCCAGATGGCTCGACTAGGTTGAAGTCGACTTGCGTGTGTCGAGACGCGCAACGAATTGGCGACGAGTAGCCCAGGACTGAGTATAATGGAGAGGAATTCTTGATACGGCAAGAGCCACCCCGGCTTTCGGCTGGTGAAAAGTAAGTAAGGAATTGCTTGAAGAGATTTCCATCATACATCTGGCGAAAGTCAATAGACTACGGCGGACCATATACGTCGTAAAGGTGCCGGACGATAGTGCGACAAAAATGGTTCTCTTCAACCACCCCAACCGGAATCAGGAACAGAGGGACTCAACGTGCAAGGTGGCTCGACCAGGTCGAAAGTGATTTGCTGCGGGTTGCCCAAGACCGCGTTGAATAGAGACGTCTACTTGAAGCACCACGAGTCATTCCGGCTCTACACTGGCGACAACGACGACTTAGTGAGGAGGGGGCATGCTAAGTGTCAAATAATAAAATACCAGTTTAAATTTTGAGAAAAGGAACAAAATTGGAACACTTTTTATCATTGAATTACTAAGTGGCACACCTGTACCCGGTTGATCGTATTCAAATTTACATTTTTCAATTTTTCCCCCCGAATCTTTTTAAGACATAGCATGCATATGAGCAATAAAAACACGAAGCAGCAGAGAAGATTCACATAATCAGACAATCACAATTCAAATATTTGCAAGTAGTTTTGTTTGTGAAACATCGATTAAATCGATATAGGTATTTTGTTTCTAATGATAGGCCTTAATAAGAAAAATTTTACTTTCGTTTTTACTCATACCTATTAAATAATCATCTAGCATACTCAATTATACTCGTTATAAAATAGTCGAATATTCTACTCACCTGGTCTTAGTTTGTGAACACTTTTCGGCGACCGTTCGCTTCGCCCCAAGGAAACGTTGCACGGAAATGGTAAATCGTCCGGTATTTTGTCCTGCAGAAAGTAACCTCGCGTCCGCAGTCCGGTACGGCCAACAAAGTTGAACATCCATTCTCTAAATGTGTGAAACAGATCGCGCATCGAACCGGTATCCAGCGACGTTGTTTGATCTGTCATGTCCACACTCAGGACGGTTCCCACGTGGAGTACCAACAAAAACAGGATGCCGTAAGTGGAAAATTTATGTACACTTGTGGCAGCACTCATTATCTACACTGGGTCTACGGAACTGTTTTCAACACTATCACTTCCGGAACAAAGCATGACCCCTTTTCTTGCACGTCTGGGGTTGCCACAAGAAGCTGCTGCAGTCACTTGAACTTCGACATCGACTGAGCCGAACATCCGTTGTGACTTCGGAATAGTTCGGAAAAAACATACGTTTATCAACAATGTCGTTGCCGTGTGCAGAATACGGTTTTAAACGACTCACTATGGGGCAGAACCCGAAAAAGCTCGGACAAAACCTCAAAATTTTTATTTGAGATATTCTATCAAACTCAATATTCTACGTATAGTAGACACATAATCTATAAGAAATATCCAAAAATTGTTTTAATAAGTAGTTTTTCAATAGGCATTAGAGAAGGGGAAAAACAGTGTAAAAAAATTTTGGAAAATGAAAAAATAAATATCATTTAATCTTTTAGTATCTGGCTACCATGCTGCTTAAAATTCTATACTTTTAAAGGACAATTCACATTAAAGGGATTATAAACTAATAGTTTAGGTGATATTAAGACAGATTTTTTACTAGTAGGCTTTGTTCTGACGAAGTGTTTTAGTACAAAATATTTGTTATTTTTGTTATTTTCAATAGTGTGTAGAAAAAGATTTCCACAGATTTCCGCTCTGACACTACCATAAAATCAACATTCAGGGTGTTAACTAGTAATAAGCAAAAAATTAGCTGCTACTAGTTGCGATGTTCGGAGATATTCAAGTTTTCCGAATGCATGTTTTCCGGCATTTTAGGCTACAAATTAGTAAATGCGCGCGCCAGTGCGAAGTTCATTCCTGCTGTACGTTAAATAGTCATGCTTGTGTATGTAAGACATAGCATTATTATCGTTATGAGATACATCGGTGTCGATAATGGGAATTCAGGACATTGTAAAGGCGACCACTTAACAGCTTTTACCCAATTAGCTCTGTTTCACGTCAAATTGGCAGTAGAATATGTTCGGTTGGACTTTCAGCTCGATTGAACTAGCCTCCATTTTGTTTATTTAGAGTCGAACATGTTGATACGTGTTTGTAGGATAAACAGATTGCTATACTCTGTCAGTTACTCGTTATTTTTTATGTCTTCTGCCAGGATTTGGCTGAAGCCGATGACAGCCTATCTCGCCACTCATATCCTTTTGCTGCGTATGGCCAAACTAATGAATTAAAAAAATTGCATGAATGCACTAATGCAGATAGTAGGGTAAGTTAACCTATATAATAAACCCTTTACCTGTAATGGACCCTCGGATAAAATTTCGGTATTTATTAGCTTATACTTCTTATTTCTGAGGATATATAACATGAAACAGAACGTACTAAACATAACGCACATTTGAGTTAATAAAATTTTAGCTGCATTTCATTATTAATGCTTTAAAATTGACGTTTTCAACAAGTGGGTCCATTATATACAATGCAAAAAATGTCGCCATTACCGGACTCTCTCCATGCAAAAAACACTAAAATTCCTATAATGGACCCGGTCGTTATTCTATGTAAACCACAAGGGTCCATAAAAGGAAAATGGACATTCCAATCTGTTTTTAAAAATATGTAAAATATAGAGATTTGCAGCAGAAATTGAAATATTTAGGCTTAGGAAAGTTACTAATATTGTAAGTGTCATTGGTTGGGTGTTTAGCGTTACGAGTTCAAAATAATTTACAGAAAGGTCCACAAATGGTTGATTTACCCTATACCAGAATAATAATACTAAATTACTCTTGATATACAGATTGTAATAATTTGTATAGGAGGTCGTCAGATTACCAATTTCGACTACATACTTAAAAAAATGTGTTTGAGTATTTAAAATATTTATAACTTGATTCCCGTCAGTCCTACAATTTTGGTATGTTCAGTAACTTTACGTAACTTTACAGGACAAAGAACTTTTCTGAAGACACAATATTTCTAAAGTCATTATTTAAAAAGTTTGATCTCAACGCCATCTATAGTAATAAAAATACAACTACTTAAAATTTACAGAGAGATGCGAAATTTTATAACAAACAATGTTGCTGAAGACAATAAAGCTCTACGAAGCATATGAAAGAAGTTATGAGGTTTTGTCCGAGCGCCAGGTCAATCTGCCCCACTGTGCGACTTAGTTATTCAGACTTTTGCGGACATGTCTTGGGAAAAAGCGTGAACAAATGTTTGCGTAAATGCAATCTCGAGGACACCCTTCGAAAGGCCGGCACCGTGCCGAAAGTTATAAATTTTTTGGCCAAAATTAAATTTCAGTAACTTTTTTGATTGTGAAGTCTTTTTGAAATTTTTATTCTTATGCAAATTTTAAAATTAGGCAAATGTTTTAAGTTCATAACCATCGTTTCGCTTAGTGTGGACGCGACAATATTTCTTTCGAGTCGGAACCGAACAAATATATGCATGACTCAAACGAAACAAAATGGTTTCTTATTTGCCTTTCTCTATTGTTGCCGAAAGCACCCCAAAAAGTCTTTAATACCCACCAATATTGATTCATTTCACTTTCATTGAATGCTGTCGGTTGTAAACGACTCGCTTAAAACCGGATTTTGCACCATGCCGTGCGTCCGCATGGCATTGTTGATTCATTCATGAGTGGAAGCCCCAGCTAAACTCATAAACATATCGTCAACACTGTGGACGGTGCAAACAACAGATGATAGGACTGCGGCGCCTGCAGAGACAGTGCCCAAGACACTGCCAATGTGGCTTAAGATTCAAGCTGGCTGCGATGTAATACATATCACACCGGCATCGTCACTACCGGCATGGGGTTCGATTTAAACATTTCATCCGCTCTCCACATCTCCCGCGATGTTGCTGCTGGCGGCGCGGCAGTTCACCGTAGGTTTTATGTGATTACCTTATGCAAGCCATTATTTCACTTATGCTTCCCATCATTTACCTCTTTCCGTTCGTGGCTGCGAAAGCCTATACGATCGGGCGGCTGTGCGGCTTTGCGGAGCAACTGCAGCCGAAAGCAGGCTCCGCAATCAACAAGTTCAAGTTCACGGTTGTTTTCTACGGCTAGTTTCGTTTTGCTTGTCATGAATTTGGTCAGCAGCGCAGCAATGCAGCAAACCCGATCAGGTGAACATGATGAAGTTATGTTTGATTGTGCTACTTTGTCTCTAATTTCTGCTAATTAATTTGTAGGTATGTAAACCAAAATGATTGTAGTATGTAAAAGTTATTATAGTTTTTGAAGCACATTTGCGGAGTTCGTAGTGCTGACCGACTACCTCCTTGGCATAAATTGGAATTCAAAAAATATACTTAATTACTCAAAGAGTTGGAACCAGACTTACAGAACTGAATCTACAGAAAATATTTCTATAGTGCAACACCGTCTTGAGGGGTTTATGTCATACAAATTATGACCAAAATGGTCCCCGAGGTGGTTGGCAAACGACTGGATAATACGTACCGTTGGTGTCTTGCGCACGTATAGACATAAAATAACCCCCTAATTTGGTTCTCAGTTTTTTTTCTGCAACTCCTATGGCTACCTCCTTGTGCTACCAGCAGGGATTCGAGCAACCTTAGTGAAGATCGGGTAACCAACCCCGGTGAAAACTAAAGTCGTATGCTGACAGGGAAGGGGGACTCATCGTCTTCAGTGTGGAACGCTAAACAGTACTGTCACGGCGATCCTCCGGCGACAGTCGGGGTTGATGCAGGCCTTACAAGCCCTTTACAAAATACTAGAACAGGAACAAAATAATGTTTGAGGAGGATTTCGGACCGCTCATGAACGAAAGCGGACGAAAACGGCTCATTGAATTCGCCGCCTCCAAAAATATGACCACACGAAGTACCTACTTCCGGCACAGCCTCCCATATCGGTACACTTGGAGATCACCACAATAGATTAACTCGCAAATCGTCTACGTTTTGATTGATGGAAGGGACTCGAATAGCATCGACGTTAGAACCTACCGCGGCGCAAACATCGATTCTGACCACTACCTTTTGATAATTGAAATGCGCCGTCGTCGTCGACCGCTACGGTACAATCTGGGGCGACTCAAGTAACCTGAAGTCCCTACTAAGTACGGACAACGCCATGAGGCAGTGCTGCCAGGCGAGGAAGAGCTAAACGAAGTCCCTCTCGAGGACTACTGGGCAGCTATCAACGTCGCAGCGGAAAGTCCCATTGAATTGAGATCAGTGAAAGGAGTCGACGAAACGACTGGTTCGACAAGGAATGCCAAGGGCTGTTAGACAAGATGAATGAAGTGCGGGCGTCGATACTGCAGCGGGAGACCCTTCGAAACGTGGAACGATATAAACATAATGTCATCAATTCAAACCTGAGTAATTCTCGCTGAAACGGGGCCACTACTGACACGAGGTCTTCAAATATTGGAACTTTTGCGCTTAATTGGTTGAAAATGGTTAAAAAATAAGAAACACTTTTAATACTTTGAAATAGGGGACCCCTCGCTCGCCAAGGGGCCTAACAGTTTCAAAAAAAGTTGAATTTTGAGCAAACCTTGAGATCTATATCTCGTGATATTTCATAAATTTTACATGAAACAACTAACAAATGGCCCGGTTCTATAAAGGAGAACGGGGCTTTCAAATGGAGTAACAATTTTTTTGCTGGTCATCTTTGATTTGGTCGCCATATTGGATTTTATCAAAAAATCTCCGTTTTCACCATGAGCCCCCCAACCGATTTTCATTTTAAGACCACCATCAGATAGCTGAGAAAAAAGTTCTATAAGAAACATTCATCAAATTACATGAGTAGTGGCATTAAATAAACGAAACAATTAATTATCTGTATCAAGGTTTATAACTCTCACACAATGGAATATTTTGCCACAGAAAATTGATGGTTTTATTTAGTTAATGCCATTGCACACCTAATTTGATGAATGTTTCTTATAGCATTTTTTCTCAGCTTTCCGTTGGTGGTCTTGAAATTAAAATCGATTGAGGGCATCGTGCCGAAAACGGCGATTTTTGATTAAATCCCAGATAGCGGCCAAATCCAAGATGGCCACCAATTTTTTTCCACTTCATTTATAAGCCCTATCTCTTCTCTTTACAAAACCGTGTCGTTTGTAGTTTGTTTCATAGCAAATTTTGGAAATATCACTATAATTATATGAAAATTGTGAACCTTGCTACAAATAACCAGTAGTTTTTTTTCAGTTATTGCGATTGCACACCTAACTTTATGAATTTTTCTTGTAGCATTTTTTCTCAGCTTTCCAATGGTGGTCCTGAAATGAAAATCGGTTGGGGGGCTCATGGTGAAAACGAAATTTTTTGATAAAATCCAATATGGCGACCAAATCAAAGAAGACCGCCAAAAAAATTGTTATTCCATTTGAAAGCCCTGTTCTTCTTCTTTACAGAACCGGGTCATTTGTTAGTCGTTTCATGGAAAATTTATGAAATATCACATGATATAGATCTCAAGGTTTGCAAAAAATATAACTTTTTTTTAAACTATTAGGCCCCTTGGCGAACGAGGGGTCCACTATTTCGAGGTATTAAAAGTGTAATTCTTATTTTTTAACAATTTTTACCCAATTAAGCGCAAAGGTTTTAATATTTGAAGACCTCGTGTCAGTACCCGAGCGAAGAGCAAAATAATATCGAAATGTGTTATGGAAATCGAATAACTCATATTAAAATTTGGTCTTGTTTGGGTTGACATTATTGGTAAAATAACAAAAAATAATATCAAAATTTAGCTCCTTTAAGGCCAAAAGAATAACTACTTGTGTTATTTGAATAACCAAGCAATAACATGACTGCATTCAGAGTTTAGAATAACATATTTTAGTATTATTAAGGTATTGAATAACAAATGTAGTAGCATATGAGATATTAAAAAATCATTTTATAAAATATTTATACCTAATCCAAAAATTTCTTTAATCATTAAAAAAAATTATGAAATATTTCGAATGTCATTTTAAGGTCAAAATAAGATATGATAACAAAATCAGTTATTAAACTCATCTTACAACCACTGTTTTAAATATCTACTCAATAACAAAATGTGTTATCAATGTATCTCCATATCTATTCAATAACAAAATATAGCATTATAACACAGTTTGATATTGTTTTTATATTATTTTGCTCTTCGCTCCTGCTCGGGTAGAGGCCCCGTTTCAGCGAGAATCACTCACCTAGTTTTTCCAGGATAAGAAACGTCGTCTGAAAGAAACTAGGAGAATGCCTACATCGATACGACGGATTATGGTGACGTGCCGACCTCCACAATAGGGGAAGCCATCACACAACAAGGCAGCTGGCAAAGATGGCATCGCATCGGAGCTCATCAAGACCCGGATCAGTTGGTTACCTGTCCACACCGACTAATAATCATGATCTAGGAAACAGAACAGCTACCGGAGGAATTGAAGGAAGGAGTAATCTGCCCAATAGGAGGGGCGCAAGTTAGAATGTAAGTGCTATCGAGCTATCACCATTCTCAACGCCGTTTATGCATTCTCAGATCTATCGCCACTAGCAAGTCGATTTGTGGGAGGTTGTTAAGCCGCTTTTGTGGAAGGGCGATCGACAACGGCCCAAATCTTTGTGCTGCGACAGATCCTCCAAAAGTGGTACGAATACCAAGTCCCTACGTCCCACCTATTCATAGATTTCAAGGCCACCTACGATACTATCGACCGTGAAGAACTATGAAAAATGATGAACGAAAACGGCTTTCCCGGGAAGCTGACAAGACTGATTAAACTGACGATGGATGGTGTACAGTGCTGTATGAGGAAGCCGGGCCCGTTGTCAAGCCCGTTTAAAACACGCAGGGGTCTTCGACAAGGCGACGGTATTTTCTGCCTCCTGTTTAACATCGCGCCAGAAGGTGTTATGAAACGTGTGGGTTTTAATATGCAGGGCACGATCTTCAATAAATCCAGCCAATTTATCTTTTTCGCTGACGACGTGGACGTATTCTTGTCGGAAGTCGAGCTTGCCACGAACACGGCTTCGACAAGATACTAACGTCTGATAAGCCCCACCTCCATAATAAGTGTGTCATGTACAAAACGCTCATAAGACCTGAAGTCCTCTAGGAAGACGAAACGTGGACAATGATCGTTGGGGACTTGCAAGCACTACCCGTTTGCGAACGTCGTGTACTTAGAACCATATTCAGCGGAATATATACGAACGGTGGAAGAAAGATGAACCACGAGGTGGTGCAGTTCTTCGGCGAACCCAGTGTCCAGAAAGTCGCTAAAACTGGAAGGGTACAATGGGCTGAACATGTTATAAGAATACCGAAAGACAGCCCCACAAAAATGGTGTGCGCCTCAACCAGACGCAGAAGTGCGCAACGGGTCTTTTGAATAATAGTAATATAAGACTAGTATGTTATACTCTATATAAACCAACGGTTTTAAAGAGGAGGGGGGTCACATATCCTGTGGCCGCGGGATTTCGAACGAAGTAATGGTTAGCATTTCCTCCTTGTTAACCCTAAAGACGCTGCTGGTTAGCTAGATGCCGTCCATAGATTACGAACCCGATCAGATGATTCTAACAAAAATATTATAGAATTGTAGCTCCAGTTGATATTTCTATCAAAGTGTGTTATAAATGCGATAGCAAAACTCTGAGCGACACTGAAAATGAAATGTTTTATCAAGAATCTGTCTAATTCTGCTATTTAGAACACGGTTTGTTACTCATTTTGAAATAAACTTGATCAAATAATTTGATATAATTGTGATATGCCTAGAGCGTATTTTGTTACAATTTTTGTTATGTTAACTACTAACGAAACCAAGTTTATAACAAAACGTCAAGCAGATTTTGTTATGAAAAACTTGTTATTTAGAACTCATCCTGTTATAAGTTTGTTATTTTTATTTGATCGGTGTCGTATCCAGAACCACACGTCTGTTCTTCTCGAAAATCGCACACAGAATGCTCTCTCTCATTTTACTAATGTTCCTCGACCTTACGGGATATGTTTCCCACACGTCAAAGAATTCTTCTCATGGTTGCCATACATAGGGCCCTATTCTGTAAGTCACGCCGAGTAACTCGGCTCGACTCAGTCACTGTCGAGTGTCGAGTGCAAGAAGAACGGGCAGCATAGCGGCTCAATGCAGGACCAAAACAAAGCTAGCTCAAGCGTCACTTGCTAACCGTTTAGTGACTAGCTTTTTGGCGGTGGACTCAGTCGAGTTACTCGACCAAATCGGGTCGCATGTGACTTACATAATACCAAAAGTCGACTAGTCGAGCAAAGTGACACTCGACGTGACTTACAGAATAGGGCCCATAACGTCTAAATTAGTTAGCGTTTGAGCAGTGCGAACGTATAAATTTATCATTTTCAACATATCTTCAAGTTAATGAGTGAAGACGTTTTATAATTCAAACATTAAATTCCACCACGTCCCTGATATTCACTACAATCGGGAACTCATTAATAGCCATTTCAGACCTCCCCTGGTTATTTTCGTCCATACATTTTGAAGAATGCGTTGTTTTTAGCCGACCCCCGGCCTCTAATAGTCCACTAGGTTCATGAACGGGCTCATACGAACTACTATATACTGATATTTATGTGTACTGTTTATAAACGTGCTAATGTTCATTGTTTTGCCGGTGCATACTGTGCTATTGAACAAAAAAGTATACTTTTCTGCCACAATCTCGCTCCGGATGACGATACTTATTTTAGGAACGAAATGATCTTTCGGAATGCAACAACCTGTTTATAACCGCAATTGTAAGGTGTATCATTTGCAGAGCATTCAAGCGCCGCCTGGGGACAAACTTATGCAATTCTATCCCCCAAACGAACGATTTTGACCTACTGATTAAATTTGCTGAAGACAGTCACATTTTATTAAGCCGGGATTTCGAGATAAAGAGTGTTGTACACAATACAACACACGAGTAACTATGTTACAAAGCTTGGCGCACGTAACGGAAGGTTATACATAATCTTCTATCCTCTATATATCTAAGAGGCTTGTCTGTTGCCAAAACCAGGTCTCTGACAGGATGTCATGAGAGGTAACTAAAAACAGGCCCCTGACAGGGCGTCATGCTTTCGTAGCAATGGATTCTATTCTCAGTCACCTCGCTGGTCGACTGCTGGACTGCTCGATTTCTCAACTGGTCGACTGGACTGGTTGACTAGACTGCTCGATTTGATTGCTCGACTGGACTGCTCAACTAAACTGGTCGACTGGAGTGTTCGATTTGAATGCTCGATTGGACGATCGACTTGGCTGCTTGACTGAGCAACTCGATTTAACTGCTCGACTCAATTGAGCGACTGCTTTACTCGTCTCAACTACTCGACACATTGACTCGATTTACTACTCGACCCGTCTGCTTGATTTACCTGCTCAACTTAACTACTCGACTGGACTGTTCGATTCGACTACTCCACTTGACAGCTTGGCTCAACTGCTCGACTGAACGCTTGATTCAACTGCTCGATTTGACTGCTCTACCCTACTAACTCTTTTATGTACGACATCTTAGAGGTTTATTATTGTAATCGTAAGATCTTCGCTAGCCGTGATGCAGAAAAATTCAATATGAACCTCAAAGAACTAATACAAAGATTAAACATCTTCGCAAACACTGACAACTGCTTTTTTTCCATTGCATATAAGATAAGTCTATGCGAGGACTAGGATAAACTAAGTACAATTGATAGACATAGAAATACGAATAAACATAGACAGTTGAGATTTCTGCGCAGGGCTGTTCCGCCGCAGCGGCCGGCGTCATAAAATTATTTTAGGATTTTTTTCCAAAAGGTCGTTACGCCAAATGGCCCATAATGATGATGTCAAAGTTTTAAGTCAAACGGCTTTATGTCAAACAGCATTATGCCAAATGACTTTATTCTATATGGGGGGCCCCTGCTATCATTGTATTGTTACCGAGCGATTATTACTCAAGTGCGTGTTCATAGGAAAGCGACATTTTTTAAATTATGCCTAACGTCCGTAGTTAGGTATACGGTCGCCTATTTAATTCAATTATTTCCCAAGTTTATGCTACTTCAATATGTGACAGTTGACAGTTTCTGTCTCTATGTAATAGTAAACAACGTTTTTATTTTTTCTTCTTTGAACGTTATGTTTTTCATAACCGTTTGTACTATTCCTTAGAAGTAATGCTAGTTCTAAGGAAGTTGCATATCATAAAAATTGATCGTTTTATTGGCCTGTATTATTTAATAACTCATGTTTAAGACCATTTGTACGTTTCAATATGCTACTATTGATCTCCTGAATGCCACTTATTTTCTGCAATAAAACGGTAATCGTGGACACTACTACCTACTGTAGTATTTTAGCCGCAACCACATCCGCTGAATGATGGCCTGTTGATTTACTCTTTTAGTTACGGACATTTTAATAGGCATCCATATGTCACCGATGGCAAAAGTCTAGAAAGAAACCATTATTTTCTTGACAAGGACGCCAAGTCATTCAACTGGGAGACTTTCATGAGTAATCGAAATTTAATGACAAACAGTGCAGCAGGCTGCTGGTAATTGCTAATAGAAGGCAAAGTACTTTATGCGATGTGGTCAACGAGCTTGTCTTGCATTGCATGAGCGTTTTAACCATCAACTTCGAAGTTGAACTATCTCGCGAGGTAATCTTGAATAAAGTGCGTAATGAAGACATTCAAAGGATTCATTGTCAAGTTCAACGCGTTTTGATATACATTTCATACGCTTGTTTATGACATTCACTGAAGCGAAGAGAAGCTATTGTCAAAAAAATGCCATGCTTGAATACCACCTCACTACACCTTAGCTATCTAAATAAAATATTTATCTTCGGGTGTGCATTCCATCATAAATTACCTGCGTCTGTCATAACAGCCACTTTATGAGCGATATGTTAAAATATGACGCGTGCCTTGGTTTTGATTAATACAACCACATTACTTAACCAATCGCTGCTGAAATGCTGAATAGAAGCAACTTTAAAATTATTAAGTTGCTCCTCGTTCGCTGGCGAAGCGTGTTCCAGTTTTCCGACCGCCTGCCGGTCGCAAGTATGCCTTCCTACATAAATTTTAATTGTACCGAAATAGCTCGATGTGGTGACCCTATATAAAAAACCGCATATGCATGTCGAATCAAGTTAAAAACTATCCGGCTATCGTTTTACTCTACTGGCATTTGCATATACGCATTGCGAGCGCTGCAAGGTAGAGATTTATTAGGCTCCTGACCACAATTACCTTAAACTGTTTTAATAGGTGCGATTGGCGCTTGCCAATATTTGCATCTCAGAAAAAAAATTGTGAAAAAAACGAAGAGGATAATTTACCAATGCTATTTGCGGTTAGATATAAACCGGTTTAAAATATTCGCCTCCACTTGTTTCACTTGTTTTCGGGAAACGAATAGGTATTGCATATTACACTGAAATATACGCTAAACTGTAAATACCTTTCAATTCTAAGCGCTTCAATGATCTTTCCGCTCGTTGGGAGTTGCAACAAAGTTAATTTATTATCTTCTCCCAAACCTCACAACACGCAAAGCATTAAAAACAACCAATATGTACTATGTATTTCGTATAGCAGTTTCACCGCCCTATAATTTGCCTACCAGAAGCAACAACACGTGCTACCTACGGCATTTAAATGTGTCTGCAGCTCGAACGAACAACATTGTTAAAGTCCGAAATGGGCATCAGACAGATTTGCTGAAGCGTTTCACAGTGTTCGAATTTAGGAGAAACCCCACACGAGGTAACATGCCCTTTTGTAGGCTTACCACAAAGGCAGTAAGATTTAGCAACTTCCAGTAGCAAATTTGAATGAATGTTTTATCTAGAAAACTTGAAACTATTTCATAAACTTTTGATTGTAAAAAATTCATAATATAATGTAATAGGGATAATAATAAATAATAAAAGCGAATACCTTATATCGAGGCAAGCAATCGACATGGTCGTTGCGATCGAATTAATTGCCAAAAAGAATGATGATGGATACGGTCAAAAGAAGATTGCCGGTAAAAGTGGCCTTACACAGGAATGACCTAGAACACCCCGGTACAATGTTGGCCATAGCTAAATTTGTTTCTACTTCCGATTCCTTCACTGTCGATAAACAACAACTCGAGTAGGTATTTAATTTTTTAAAACTAAATTTGAAAAATAGCAAACATATTAACGCGCAACCAATTCAAAACGTCTACCCTTTTACTGTTTACTGAACTGATAATTATTTCAAATAAATTTTCCTAATGAGGCGACCAATTCTGATACGATAACGTGTAAAACAAACAGGAAACATATTGTAAAACCTGTTTTTGGTCGTCAATTTTATTGGTTGTAAAAAGGAAGATGTTATACTAGCCTATCTACCTTGTGTGGATTTTATCTTTTGCAAAATAGCTGTTCGATTTATGTTATCGATCCCTAACTTCAAAAGTCACTGACATGATATTCCAAAACTATAAAACCAATGTCATGGTAGTTTGTTATGTTCCTCCTATATTAAAATGGTATGTTTCCCCAATCCGAAAACTTAGCTTGCTCATCAATTTGAGTGTGCTTTCAGGGTTGTCAGTCAACTTAGTGTTCGCGTAAGTGCCGAAGAGGATCGGAGATAGCAATAGTTTTTGCGCATTTATGTATCTTTAAACTCTAAATCTTATATATTTTGCTTATATGCCGGATAGACACGGATTGTCTTGCAAAACAGTCCTTCAAGTGTTTTGCAATGAAATGTGAAATCTGTGAAATCTTTTGAGAAAGCAACACTAGCACCAAAAAAGTTCTAATAAGGCCATTGCAAATCATATTTAAAGTTTTTGTCACCCCCCCCTTTTGGAAATTGGCTTGAAAAATCGGGGGGCCAAAAAATAATTTGTAGGATATGAGTCAAATTTCTTTTAATAAAATCAATTGTTTGTGGGCTCTACAGTCTGGAAACTAGAAAAATGAGTCTTGAATTAACGCTTCTAGCACGAAACAGAAATGGAAATTCGAACAATAGAATTTCCGAAAATCGTCCAAAAAATTTTCCTCTGTTTTTGTCTTTTTTCGTATATTTAAGAAGTATAAGCAAGAATAGATTCGGTTTTCACGTTTAAACCTTAAATAAAAATTCTTAAAATCCATGTTTTTTTGCTCGATTAAAAAAATCACTTTGTTTTTTTTTCGCCCCCCCCCCCCCCTTCAGTGAACTGCTCGAAAACCGAAAAAATCAAGCAGTTTTCCGGCTACTCGAATTTTCTGGTTTGAATAATCTGCGAAAATCTGCACACTTTTTTAAGAAATCTGTGAAAGTTTAAAGAGCTTCGAACAAAAATCTGCACCAAAACAATAAAATTCATAAAAACTGCAAATATCTGCAAATTTATAATGATCTGCAAGACCGTTCCAAAAATCTGGAATTTGCAGACAAATCTGCAAGTATGGTATCCCTGCTTAAGGCTAATAAATTTAAAATTAAATGAAATAAATGTCAAAAACTAAACTAATAATCACACGAAATTTGATATTGGTTGAAATTTGGCTTTTTTACGCGGATTCACGTGAAAAGCCACTTGAGTGTATTTTTAAAGTTTTTGTCACCCTCCCAACCCCCCTTTGAAATTGCTATGAAAAATCGAGGGGCAAAAAAATTATCAGATATAAGTCAAAATATTTTTATAAAATCAATTGTCTGTGGGCTCCACAGCCTAAAAAACTCGAAAAATGAGTATTAACGCTTCTAATACGGAACAGAAATGGAAATTTCGAATAACGAAATTTCCGAAAATTGGCTAAACAAATTTTCATTCGATTTTGTCTTTCTTTTCGTATTTTTTTGCATGGAAATTAATAACAGATATATGAAAAGCAATAATAGATTTAGTTTACACGTTTGAAGTTTAAGTAAAAATACTAAAAACGCAGTTTTTTTTGCTCGATTAAAAAAATCTCGCCCCCCTTCAGTTGGCCAACACCGAAAGGACAAAAACTTGCTTAAATTTTTGTAATGGCCTTATTATTACTGTTTAGCAGGCAGGTTTTCACAGAAACTTATCAAAACGACGTTTCGACACTTTGATGGTGTCTTTTTCAAGGGCCCGGCCCTTTTTTGCCCAGCCAAATATTAATAATTGTAATTGAATCCCGGCGATAGAAAGAAAACACAACGAAAAAAACTGTTTCAAATAACAAATAACTGTTACAAATATGAAACCGGTAAGCTTCGTTATGTCACTTTTACTTTACCAAATGCAGAACATGATTACTGCTGCTTCAAATTGCTCAAACTTTCAAACCAGCTGCAGATATTTGTTAGCAGGGTTGCTGTGTCAACCCCTCTTCAACCTACAACCTTCGATAAAATCAAACAAAAAATCCGCTTTTCCATCATCTCTCTACCGTTCTGATTCAAACTTCGAACACTTAAGCTATGCTGAAACTTTGTTCAAAGATAAATGTTCGAAAACAACTTTATTCTACTCCCATAAATGGTTTAATAGCATAACAATTTGATTATTTTCGTGTTAAAATTTTAAAAATGAGGATAAAATGTTAATTTACATTGAAAAACACTAAAAAACTGCTGTTCGGTTTTGATTCAAACTTCGAACACTTTCATGGTCGACATTCAAAGCTCAAATATTTCAGTCTCAGACAGCGAACACTTGTATTACTTTGAAAAGTATTAATGTTTTTAGTGTCATTCTACTTAAATAAGTGAAATTCCATCCTTTTTTTAAACACTGTCTTTTTAAATCCACCTAACAGTATGATTTAAATTTTTCACACAATAATTAGTTTCAATCCGTATTTCTGTAGTCAATTGCTAATATTTTCAAACTGTATGTATCACAACTAAAGCAAGTTAACGTTGTACAGCTTTACAATGCAGATAATTCATTTTCCCGACGGAAAATCCCGAAAAACCGGATATTATTTGTGGGTGTTCGAAGTTTAAATCACACCTCAAAACGTAATTCAAACTTCGAACACTTTTTATTTATCTAATATCTTTGAAATAATGCATGAAATATTGTATTTTAACTATGCTTTAGTACATATATATCTTGCACTTACCTAATAATCGCGAAGTGGGAAGGAAAATGTTCTAAAATTGGTAAAATAATGCAAACGAAAAAACAGCTACTTTTGCACGAAACGCTAAGAGTATGCGAACGAAGTTAAAATCTGAGTTCTCACTATTTTCCAACGCCTGCTGATTTCTTAGAAGGAATCCTATAGTTCAATGTCATACCTCACCGGATAGAGGACATTCTAACGAACACGGTGGTGTACAATAAGCATAATATTTTATCATATTAGCGATAGTAACGAGCATTTTATTCTGAAGTGTTCGAAGTTTGAGACTGTTCTAAGTTTGAATCAGAACGGTACATGGTACAATTCCGAATGCAGATATCATTTTTGTGAGGATGTGTTTTCGTATTTTCTCGCACAACACTTATTCCAAAAAATGGTTGCTTTTGAACCTACACTCAAAAAAATCGATACGTCGCATCGACGTGAAATTGATTACATGATTAAACTTCTGTATAGCAACTTACATGAACTTCATGTACTACTGTGTTACCTGACTCATAACGAATATGCGTTATATACGAGGGAGGGTCTCGTAACTCACAAACTTTGTGGTTTTTCGTTTAATTGATCATAAATTCGAATAGAACATACAAATATCAACTATATAACATAAGAAATTACATGTTTACTCCAAAAATAAAAGCATGAGAGATTTTAGAATTTTGGAAATAGGGGTTCGTTATGAGTCAGTTATCGCAGGAGTTACTGGGAAAGTTGATCAAATTTACCGGTATCGCATGTGAACTGGTTAGTATGAGTGCGATTTACTAATAACTCAAGTAAAAGTTACATGAAAAGTGCAATGGATGAGAATTACCTATGTTTTCACGTAAACTTGACGTGCCGATTGTTTTGAGTGTAGCATCATAGGAAAAAGTAGATTGGTATGTGCTCAGGACACAACCGCAGGCTTGTCGTAGGACTTCCTAGTATACATATATAACAAACACATTCCATCAATAAGACTTGCTCCTCTTCCTCGCGCCCATACAAATGACAACTAACAGAAGCAACAGCGCACCATCACGTACGTGTACGTGATCCATGTTGTAATATACACGCACGTGTTAGTTCAGCTTTAACCCGACAGATAGCATTGCTGTTACTGTCTTTCGACTATTGGCAGAGTTGCCAGTCTTCTTGATGGAGCGTTTTTGTCTATAGGTAAAATCTCTCCCAGGCCGCCAAATGTGCAGGGTTTGTTTGTAACACAAATTTGACTACACCCCAAACGTATATGACTAACGTTTGCCAAACGGACGGTTGCAATACGTACGAATGCCATAAAGACTAATGCCATAATGTATGTTTGCTATAATAGACCGGAACCATAATATACAGGGTGTTCAGTAAGTTCGAATACAACTTTTTCTACAAGGGCCTACATTACTGGTTCATTTTATAGAGGGTATCTCGATACGAAAACTAGGGAAAACTAACTACTGTTTTACCTGACTCACTGCGAATATGCGTATTATTAAAATAAAACGTAACCATACGTTTTATTCGTTTATGGCGCATATGCAGGTAATATCGATAACAAACGATTTTTTATGAGTTGTGCTTTTGTTGTTGCATTTAATTTGTAAAAAGTTGCATAAATAACAATTCAGTTTCACAATACAATTATTGCGTACTACTGGCACATGAAATATAACGTTTAAGTATGTTATTTTTAGTGATCAAAATTAACGATATTTTCGATACAAGGGCGATATTTTTCGAAACCTTTCGAACCAACACGATCCCGCCAATACAACGCATATTCGCAGTGAGTCAGGTAACACAGTAGAAGTAGGTAAACCTAGGAAAACGAATGAATCTAGACAGATGTGATTTCTGCGACCGGCTCGCCCTGAATCATCTAGCAAACGTTGAATATATGGATTATGACAAACGTACATTATGGCTCCCGTCCATTATGGCATACGTTTGTATGGCTCCCGTCCCTTATAGCAAAAATACAATTGCGCAGTCAAACGTATGGAAACCGTCCGTATGGCTATCGGATTTATGGCTCTCGTCTGGTCACCCACAAATTTTGAGCCCGTCTCATTTCGAGCCCACGACAAACCTCGCCTCGGATAAGGAAGTATTCGTGAAGCGTACACACCAGGTTAGGTGAATATCTATCAGTTTCAGCTTCATGTAAAATAAGTGTGAAGCAAGCTGTGATTCTAGACACAACAATATGGCTTCCTGTCACAGGCCTTGTATCTCCCCTTAATGCTTATACTCCGGACGTTTCTATAGATTTCGAACGATGATATCAAATTTGAACATCATCAGGCCAAAGTGCTGCAATTAGATACTTCTACAACAATCAATGAAATCCACACAAGATAAACTAACTTGTGGTTTTTAAATTATTACCGAATTTTTTATGAACATATAATCATATTACAACCGACTGTGTTGCAAATGTGAACTTTGCACTACAACAGCTGTAGTGTAGACCCCCAACACAGAAATCAAATTGATCTAGGTTTAATCGGCGTACATAAAAAATCTTCAACAAGGAGACTTCGTTACTTTATCTGACGTACTTCCCGAGTAGAGACATCAAATTGGTGTAGGTTTCATCGTCGTAAAGTATCTTCGACCTGTTGGGATGAGTAGACTCTGTCACTTTTTTTCTAAAAAGAAAATATCAGAATTTACCGTCAACAAATGGTGTATTTAACTGTCTTTTCTGCCTGGGATACAAGGCGATCACAATGAAAATGTATTGGGAAATTTTACCTTGAAACTCATTTTCAAAAACGAAATGACAATAAAAACTTCATAATTGCTACATTTATTATGAATCGGTATCCAAACCATCAAAATCCATTCCTAATTAACAGAGTTATTAGCGTTCAAATTCTTTCATATTTTCGTGATTGTAACTAGAAACTGCGGTAAGACGTAGCCCTACGTCAAATATACTCAAATATACAAATATACGGAAATGTTTGCTTAGCAAATCTTTCCCAGATAATATTTTCATAAGGATTTCTGATAAAATTGAGCTACTTTTTCATTACAAAGATTATAGATTTACTATGCTTCATTTTTTAAGCAGATAAATGTTTAAGAGTTCATACCCTCTTGGGAGAGCTACCTGGAAGTCAAATATAGCTCTGACTAGAACAAGTCGCCACTAAGCACCTCCTTGCAGATCTAAACCAAATGATGACGATCGATGGCCACAAATCTAGAAATACATCGTGCATATAGTGGAGAAGTTAAGCTAGGAGGTGCGAACTTGAGCGCTTGTTCTCCAGGCGAGGGGCGGCTCAAACAGTGTCTGTCTCGGAGCGAGCTGCTGAATATGCAACGATGTATCCCGCAAAGATAAACTATACCAAAATAGATATAAGGCAATCTTCGAGAGGACCGATGAAAAGTCCCCAAGACTTGACGTGAAAATTATCATCCGAGATGCAAACGCGTAGATCGAAACGGAGGAATTCTTCCATCCTGTAGCACCTACCTTCCACGTCTGAATATTCGGAATCACACCTGGGGGCATCCAAATGGAGACTCTAACTCTCAGACCGATTACGTTCTAATTGACGGTTGACACTTTTCGGATGTTATCTATGTACGGTTCTGTGTAAGTTTCGGGCAAGGTTGTCAAACGCAGCTTGTTCAAGGTTGCCAAACGTCAAAGCTTGTTCTACAAATCGCGGAACAGTAGGAGGGAAGGCAAGAATATATTAGTGGGCTGTGGAGGAACCTCCATGGTGCCATCGAAGCAACTGTGAGAGAAATAGTAGGCACGACGCGTGGAAGACAGCGTAACAGTTGGTTTGTTGCTGAAGACTGAAGAGCCAGAAAGTGACAGATGGGAAGAACCAGGCCAGGAGTCGCATGCTCACTGTGGCTACACATCAGAACAGTGCTGCTAGAAAAGACGGTAACCCGGCTGAACTTCTAAAAGCGGAGAGCGGGTGGTTGTATGAAGCAATCCACCGGATCATTGTCTGCATCTAGAAAGAAGAAAAAATCCGGAGAAGTGGTTGGATGGCCACATTTGCCCTATTTTTTAAAGAAGGACATCGACTCAAGTGTAAAAACTGTCGAGGTATTACATTGCTCAATTCTGCCTATAAGGTACTCTCCCGTAACCTGTTCTGTAGACTAAGACCGTTAGTAGAGTCCTCCGTCGGCGAGTACCAAGCTGGTTTTCATGAGACGGATCGGAACTTTAAAGCGGCGTACGATTCCGTCAATCGAAACGAGGCATAGCAGATAATGTTAGAACAAGTTTTTCCGACGAAACTAGTTAGGCTGATTTGAGCGATACTGAGTCGTTCCAAATTATGCGTCAGAATATCGGGTGAGAACACAAGCGAGCTTACGTGACGTTGGTTGGACTGAAGCAAGGGGATGCACTCTCTAACCTGCTCTAACCTCTAACCTTGGAAGATGCAATATGAAAAGCAAACTAAGGGACTATCATCACGAAATCTCACATGTTTCTTGGTTTTACGGATAACGTCGAAACCATCGGAATCAACCGTAGAGTAGTGGAAGAGGCCTTTAAAATTCTGCGATCAATATTTGGTGGCAAATTGGAAAATGAAGTACTGTGTAGACACATTAACCACAAGCTGTATCAAGTATAATACTACTATGCTAATGTAGTGAAGGTAGTAGAATTTAGCAGGCTGCGGTGGGCTGGGCACGTATCCAGAATGCCGATGAAAAAGTTCTCAGAACTATTTCCAGCAGAGAACTAAGAAAAGACCTTTGGGACAGACCAGATTTAGTATTGCTCTTCAAAGCAGCGATATTATTTGTATAAGACAACCTTAAGTTAGTCAATATGTTTGCATAATATCAGTTATTATATTATTAGAAATATCTCTAAAATAGTTTACGTATTAATGTTTTAAAATAGCTTAACAGCCTTACTCCTTTTAAATTTTCTATTACTGTCTATTACATACGCCTATTAGCATATGTATTTTTCCCACTACTAAGGCATCCTAATCATATGAAAATAAACTAAATTATCATCATATAATTTTATCTGACATTTCAAAATTTGTTACAAAACCAGCATTCTATCCTGACAGAATGAGGTATATTTTTTGAATATCAAGTTGTGTATCGCAAGTTCTGTTCCCTCGTTTGTATTAAAATGTATTTTCTTATGTTTATAGTAATATGTGACATGCCATAACCTGTTAACAACTGTCTATCAGGCCAACTTTGCATTGACGAGAATATATTGCACAATTTTTTTCAATGTTTTTGTTTCAACAACAATACAAATACTAAAAGTCGAAGGCATCAAAAAAATTGGATATTTTCTAAAAATTCATCAGAAGATTCAGAATATTTGACGCGTACTGTGCTTACAACAAAATATAATACCTGTAAACCACCCTCTCGTTGTCTATAAAACAAACATTTATTCATTGTTGCTTTCAAACATAGCAAGGTTATTTTAGTTGAGGTTGTACGTAAAGTCATAACTGTTCCACCTAAAGCAAACTGTGTCAGAATTCCAACCTCAACGTCTAACGGTGTAAAATCATTCGTACAGACTTGGAAAATTAATATGCGTATATTAGTGTCGTGTTTCAACACTTAAGTGATTTTTGCTTCTATCTATACGCAGGGTGCCCCAAACTGTCCGTAAAGTTAATGTATTTAATTAAGTTCGTTTCCAAAAACTGAAGCGGTCCCGAGTGCAACTGCAACAATTTCAAACTTAAAACCTTATGACGCTCAAAATCCAATAATCCCCAATGACATGTCCAAATCCAACTAATCTGGGTGTCTAATATCTGAGTAACGACAGCAACGGTGCACACTAATTCGACACAACACATTGCCAAGGCAAAATTGCACTAACTAATTTGGCAGCATAAAACAGTGCAAATCAGGAGCTCAGAAAAAAAATGCGCGAAGAACTTCGGTCGTCCGCTTGGACGTTCACAAATTCCTTCGTCGATCTATTGCACTCACTTTTTCTTTTTTTTTATAATTTTGTCACACACTTGCCTGACTGACATTGATTTTGAATCAACTCACATTGAACTTGTTCGGTAAATAATTTAGTTCGGCTTGTCACATCGACTTCGCGCTGCCCCTCGAGCTGGCCCACTAGAGCTGCAGCTGTACATTAGGTAGGGTATGCACTTTCGAGGCTCCAGGGCACCTGGTCAAGTAAGGCGGTCAAGATTTTCTTCTCCACTGAACTGGTTTAGTTCCGAAGGTTGCCAACAGTTATTAAATTCGTCGCGATGTTTGAACTTATCCGATTATCCGTTAATACGGTAAAATACGTTAAAAAGCACTAACACATAATATTCTAATAAATGTCTTCAATTAAGCACCATGTTTGTAAACACTATCAAATCCTTCTTCTTCGTCCAAATTAATCCACTCATCGTGAAACCAAAACAATCATCGAATCCACGCACGCTGGAAGCGCAGCTGCTTCCGATCCGCACTAACCGGTGGCTGAGGCTGTTTTGTTCTGAGCTGAAGCTGGCTCTGGTAGCAAATGGTCGTAAAGATCTGACTACCGATCGGAGTAACAATCATGTAGCAATGGGTGGTAGATCGGACAAAGTGTGGTCACGATTTGCGGCGGATGATGGAGGACAGCTCATTTCCATCATCCGTGCAGCAGCTTATTGCCTACGATGCTGGGTGGTGGAGAAAAACTGCACCCAGCGGCGCCGGGTGGGTGGTGTTGGACGGGAGGGAAACGAAAGCAAATGCGCTCGTATGCAAGTTCATTTGACCTGTACAGAAGATGGTTGAACTCGGATAGTTAAAGTGGTGGTTAAAGTTTTGCGAACATCTTCTCGACCAAATGATTGTAGTAATTAACTGCTGTAGCATTGGAATACAATTGCACCGGTATTGAGTATTTCGGACTTCCCTGCCAGTGCGGCAGAACCGAACCACAATTCGACTTCGACATGTACAGACAGCTGCTCAGCTGTAATTCTCACCAATGGAAGTGTTGGGAAATGCATTGTGCATCACCATATAGGCGAGGCAGGCAGTGAAAGATGATGATCGTCGAAGTTTCGGAAGGCAATTAATGTCTGGTGGTTGAATAAGCAAATTACTACCGATTGTGCCGGCGTGTGTGTAATGGGCGTGTAACATTGGCGAGTTACTTTAGAGCTCAAGTTTAAGCTCAAGGCCAGCACATTCCATGCAAGGTAAAACATATTCTAGCCTTGCTGTGAAGAGCTATTAACCGGGTGAACGATCGCCTAGTTTCATGTAACAATCGAGGTGCGTGACAAAATTGCGAACCGGTACGAGCAGGGTGATTCAGCTAGTCGTGTAACAAGTGTGGTGGAAAACATAATTACTGGTGAATTATTGTCGTATAAAGCTGCATCAAGCTCAAATCATATGCTTGGCTCCCACTAAAATTTATACAATTGACATTCTTAACTTGGATGGAGCGTCTATAAGAAATATTGACATTAAAGAAAATGATATGTAAACAGCATACAAAACATCAATATTGCATAGCGTAAAACATGCACAAACTTAAAAATTCAGGAAAAATGACGTAACTAAAACTAAACATGAAAATATCAAAGATTTTGAACGCTAATAAGGCCATTGCAAATAATTTCAAAAGTTTTTATCACACCCCCCAACCCCCCCCCCCCTTGAAAATTGGCTTGAAAAATAGAGTGGCAAAAAAATTATTAGTAGGATATGAGTTACTTTTTTTCCATAAAATCAATTGTCTGTGGGCTCTACAGCCTGAAAAACTCGAAAAATGAGTGTACGAGTTAAGTTAATACCTCTAGCACGAAACAGAAATAAAAATTCATACAACGGAATTTCCGAAAATCGGCCGAAAAATTTTTCTTTCGTTTTGGTCTTTTTTCGTAGATTTTCGCGTGGAAAATAATAACGTATATATTAAAAGCAAGAATAGATTTGGTTTTCACGTTTAAACTTTAAGTAAAAATGCCTCAAATCAATATATTTTTTTTGTTCGATTAAAAAAATCTTTGTTTTTTTTCGCACCCCCCCTTCAGTGGCCCAACACCGGAAGGACAAAAACTTTATAAAATATTTGTAATGGCCTAATTCCACCAATTATGAATGGATTTTAATGGTTTGGATACCGAACGACTCATAATAAATGTATCAATTGTGCGGTTTTTAGTACAATTTTCTTCTTCAATGACTAAATGGTGAAAATTAACGAAAAGGGTCAAGGTCTAATTTCGCCATACATTTTCTTCTTGGTCGCTTTACTTTACAGGTAGAGTCGACAGTTAAATACACTATCTGTTAACCTACTGTGATTTATATTACTTTCCTTTTAAAAAAAATGACATAGTCTCCGCGTCACTATAAGTCAGAGATTCTTTACGACAACCAAACCTATATCAACTTGATGTCTGTGTTGGAGAAGTCTTTGGTAGTTTGGAGTAACTAATGAAATAGGTCTATCTTGCTTGGCAGTTGACTAACGAATGCCAATCTACATTGAGCATGTTAAACTCATATCCTTCTTGGGAAGCAGGGCAGAGCAAAGGCTGCTACATCTCCCCCTTAAAAGTAGGTTAGTCACCTTGGGAGTTTTGATTCACGGATAGAACATCGTAAGATAACTTCATCTTGATCGAATAGCCTCGACGTTGTGTGGCTGAAGCTTCGTCCTCTGCTTCTTCAATAATCGGAATAGGATTTGAGCCAGACGTACCTTCTGCTGGATCCAGGACCGGTTGCACCGGATTAGGGATGCCACATATAATTCTGTGTTTTTGTTGGAAAAATCTGGCCATCTGTACAGCGAGAAAAAATATCTGTGCAAAAATCTGTCCAATGCAAACCAAAGAGAGTGAAAGAGACGGAGAGTCATTTTGCTGACTATTTCCGTCTCTTTCACTCTCATTCAAAAGCTCAAAAATCTGTTTAATCTGTGTAATTGGCAAAAATCTGTATTCTATGCATACAGATTCTGTACAGGCGATTTCTTTCAAATATCTGTTAAACACAGAATAATCTGTGCATGTGGCAACCCTGCACCGGATTGGAAAAGTTTACAGAAAGTAGGAGTACGCTACATGCTGTAAATAATGTCCCGAAAAGCATAACTTTATTCTGCCTGACAGAAAAAAGCTTGTTATATAAATATTCTATTTGCTCTTTTTACGCAATAAATAAAAAAACTGTTGGACTTTTATGCTTTCAGAAAGCGGTGCAAAGATGACTAAAACACCTATAAAAGGCAACGAAGAGACAGCGACAAGACCGAGGACATATGACGAAAATGATGATGAAAAGATGATGGAACAGTGATAAAAAGAACATGAAAGTACGATGAGAAGTTGGCGAAACGACGACAAAAATACGATGGACTTTACGCAAAAATACCATGAAAAGGCGACGAAGAGATGTCGAAACAGCGACAACAACTGCAAAGAGAAATTTATGAAGCGTCAAACGATAACCAAAAATCGACGAATGACAACAAACAGGGTGAGACACGATGAAAAGATGGCAAAAAACGAAGAAAAGGCGGCAAAATGCCAACGGAAAAATGCCAAAACAGCAACAGAAAAATGACAAGAAACCGCCGAAAATAAGCGACATAGAAGCCAAACGCATACGTCAAAAATAAACGAAAATTTAATGGAAAGATAGCAAAAAGACCATGAAAAGACAACAAAAATACGACAGAAAGACGACGAATACGAAGAAAAAGCAACGAAAAGATGACAAAAAGACGGTGAAAAGGTGAATGACGAATATACAACGGTAATATGACAAAAAAACAACAAAAGAACGACGAAAAGACACAAGACAAACGACAAAAAGAGGACGAATAGACAACGAATGGACAGCGAAAAGATGATGGAAATATGACGAGGGAGTGAAAACATGTAAGCGATAAGACGCTGAAGAAACGACGATAAATGATAAAAACATGGTGAAAAGACGCCAAAAATGCGATAAAATGCAACAAAAAGAAACAACACAAAACGACGGAAAGACTATAAATACATGCAGAAAAACCTATGAAGAGACAATAACAATACTGCATAACAGGGACAAGAAATGTCAAAAAAAACTACGAATAACGTTGCCATCAAACCAACAAGGCCACAAAAAACGATAATAGAATGACAATTAATCGCTAAAAAGAGACGAGAAGACGATGTACAAATGCCAAAAGGTCAGATGTTAAAAATAACGAAAAATGATTAACAAACGTTAAAAGCAATGTTGCAAATCGAGCGAGAAGCAAACGATGTCGACCCGTATACAAGCGAGTGTGACAAGGATAGCATCCAACGCTTACTCCACTGACGCAAGCGTACGACAAACAACCGTTGGTACTTTTTGCATACTTTTAGCTTCCGACACAGTCTCGTAGCATCATTTTGTGCCGCCTGAATACGAAATCAGCAGCACGTTTCCAAGAATAAAATTATGCGATAGAATTTGTTCAATTTGACCTTTTACAAAATAAAACGATTGATTACATCATGAACTGAGACAACATTGAGTTCTAGATCACTATGGGTGCAGCCACCTACGAAAGTTTGTTCTATTTGTGAAGCAGAATAGAGATTTATAAAACAGTGCAGAAGACAGACAATACTTAGCATACTTAGCAAATTTTACAAACGCTCCATATGGCAGTCATATGAGAGTGCAAGAGATCGGTTTGCGCTTACATAGCGAAATGCTACACATTCAAAGAGACGGTTAAGCTCCCTTATATGAGGAGAATTAAATTATCAGTTTCACTAGATAGGTGAAGATTGTATACGTAAATCATACATTTTACATACATACACAGCTATGTTTAAACAAAAAAATGCGATTACGTTGCTAAAATTTGCTTAATAACCTTTTTATCGCTCATGTTTCCTCAGCAGACGCATCGACCATGCTAATGTAGGTCCGACTGTCTCATTTTTCTACAAGTTGCTATATCACGACATTGTTGCCTACATGTAGGATGTGATGTTTCCTATCTCTATTACACCAGATTTTATACTGCACGCTAGTTTATCGCTGTCAGAGCATATAATTTGATAGCAATATCGTCATGATTTCTACGTGATTCATTTCGCCCGTGATTTGTGATTTTTCAATTTCACGATTATATTAAGTTGTATCAAAAATAAATATTTAAATTATTATCGAGATATTCAAAAAATACTCGTAAAAGTGACCAATTTCACTCGAATTTAAGGTACCTCTTTTTAATTACTTTAAATTACTTTGAATACTATTTGGCTGGTATTTTCAACTGAAAAAAGAGGCGTTGGTTTAAGATGCTAATGCTCCTGAGTTATTGACTTACTTAGCGAGGAAGTACACATAGCATAAAAAGATTAAAAGTTAAAGACAAAAAACGAAAAAACAAACAACGAAAAATGAAATGTGAAATACGGAAAACAAAGATAAAAAGCGAATGATGAAAGTCGAGAGCAGGTGTCCTTGAATGATCCAGGGAAAAATTGAAATGTATCATGAACTAATTTGATTCAAAAAGCAATAATATTTTCAAATACAATCAAAAACAATTCTAAAATAGTTTTTAGAAGTATGGATTGGCCTTCTTGGTTTTGATCTTCTTGTTTCTATTTTGTAGTTATAAATATTTTGAAAATGAACTGACAAATTCGAATAGCACACCTCA
The DNA here is from genome assembly GCF_943734655.1 of Sabethes cyaneus. Classification (NCBI taxonomy): domain Eukaryota; kingdom Metazoa; phylum Arthropoda; class Insecta; order Diptera; family Culicidae; genus Sabethes; species Sabethes cyaneus. The sequence continues at coordinate 53,864,016 of NC_071354.1, forward strand.
GAATAAAACAAATTAAATAAAACATTGAAGGTTTATCCACTCAGTTAGCTTCAAGGTAAGATGCTGGTCCAACAAGCAAGCCGTCGTGTAGTCGAATCTCGGCTGGGAGGTACTACCTACAATTAGTAGGATCGTTGCACACTGGCTAGTGTACTGGCTAGGTTAATTGTCATGTACTCTAATAACCGGCTACAATTTTTGCCGATAAAGAAGGGTAATTTTTTTAAGACGGTTATACGCAAAGCTTTGCTTTCAGAAGGTTTACAATTTTAGTTGACATTTTACTAATAGTAAATGTTTTACCTCTAATAAACTCATTCACAGAAAACCTTTAAGAATTATCCATATTTAAAGCACACGTCGCTCCATGAAACAGCCATTTCGTCAGTTTATTCCAACATAAGGTTAATCTAAACTTTTTCCCATAGCTCATCTTTACGAGACATTAAAAAATCTAACCTCTCAACATCCTCGCACTGCATTAAAAATTTATTATGCAGTTTAAAGGTATTGACTTTTTTCCGAGCAGGCAGGCCCACGGACCGACTTAGTAGACTTGCGGGCGGTGTTTGCGACGAACAAACGAACGAACGTACGAACGAAACCAAATGCAGGACACCACACTCGTCTCGCAGTAAATTAAAGACACGTGTAATTGCGGCTTCGTCATCAACTGAAGCAAGTGCCTTTTTGCGCTCTTTAGCCGCCAGCCAGCTAGCGCCAAGTGTGACTCTGGTGGTGCGTTACATCGTAAACTAAATACCCGGCCGGCCTCCGAGCGCGTCTGCTGTCGGTCCCCAGTAGTCGGAGCGGAGCATTGCCAGCTGCATTTGACAGTGCCATGCCAGCCAGCCAGCCAACCAACCGCCTAAGTGAACAGAGCGGCAAAACTGCACTTTACTTCGCGCTATAGGAGCTTGATGAGCGGCGTATGGCCAATTATGCTGCGGCACAGGCAACTAAAATCTCAGACGGTACAATATGTTGCTGTTGTTCAGACGACGTGTTCGTGCATTCCATTCGCTTACAGTTTTACATCTTTTCATAATTGCTCATAAACGGACTGAAGTAATGTTGATATGATTGTAAACCGCCTTTGCTGCGAACTAATAAGTTGTCTGAGTATATTGATACAAATATTATTTAATTTGTATTTAAGTGATACATTACAATTAGTTTGTTACCAGGACACAAAATATTGAGTTTTTATTACTGATATTGATGGTAATATTTGAGAACAATGAATGGAACTTTGTTCTAACTTTTCATTACCATCACCAATATTCACAGAAATAAATATTTTTCGGAATCCGAATGCGCACGAACACTTCAATTTATTTCAGTAGAATATAAAAGGGAATATTAATGATAACACTGTAAGAGAGAAAAACATTTGGGACCCAAGGTTTTTCAGACCAAAATTTTATTCAAGTTTGGGTGTTTACAATCTAAAATTTTTGATTAGGCTTTATTGCTAATTTTGGCTTGAAAATTATCCTGTAGTGTGCTTAGTACACAACTAAAAATTTGTATAATTATCCAATGTATCCTAGAAATCCTTCATCCCACAAAATATAGTCGAAACGTCGAAGAATGTACAAAATCTGTTCTGATTTAATAAGACTGACAGCCGATAGAAATAAAACAGCGAATTACACAGTCGACAAAACATTCCCGATTAAAATATTTATTCACTTTGACCAATTCATGATATTTTCGCCACAGACTAACAGACGTAACACTTCAAACAAAACATCGTTTCAATGACACCCCAAAAACTTGGAAAAAACACCAGCGTCACCTGGTGCAGTCTTCACGCTACGCAGAGTAGTTGGCTATAAGTTTGGCGATGCTATAAATTTACTTGTATATTATCTGACAACAGCGCCAGCGCAGGCGAGCGGCGTTCTCGCGCAGCGACTGTTGTTTGAGTATTGGCTTAAGCGAAAATTTGAAATTATCGTTTTTATTGACGATGGAATGAGGCTTCAGTGTTACGTCTGTTAGCCTGTGTTTTCGCCATCAAATTTTCGTTTGGAATCCTGTCCAATTATCCATAAAATCCGTTTGATATACAAAACGCGCTGCTAGCTCAAAATTAGGGCATTGGATGGTATTTTCGTCATTCTTCTAATTATTGGGCCTACGAGGCGTATCACCACGAAGCGAATCTGCAACCATTGGTAAAAATCTGACTGAGAGGAGCCAGCTTGGATTATTTTTGTGCAACGAACTGTCAGTGCAAACCGGGTAAGAACTGTTACTGTGAACCGGGCTTGCTTGATTGAATGTAATAAGGCAAGGATTTATTTTCGATGAAGTTTCAAACCCTTGCAAACCCGACAATGCTGACTTGACTTAAATGGAACTATTCAAATTGTTTGCATCAAATATAAGAAGAAGAAAACGAAAACAATCAATCTGTCACTGAGCTGGCTCCTATCTCTCAGGTAACAATTAGTGATAGTTTTCCCCCTAGGATGTGGAGAATAGAGGGAAGGCCCAAAATAAAAACAAGCTGTAAAACTAGTGCCACAACCCTATTTACTTCGCGAACGGGTTCGAAATGCACTATGGTGTATTCCTAAAACTACGTTAATTTTAACAGACATTTTGAAATATAGAGAGTTACGCAGGTTATACAGGCGTTCGCATTTTCGGAATTTCTACATCTAGTAATAAGCTTTTTACCTAAGTTGGTAGTAGGGTAACCGACGTATTTTGGACCCCATCAGTAGCTGTACATAATTCGGACACTTCCATTTGATTTTGCCGTAAGTGTCCAAATTATGTACAGCTGCTGATGGGGTCCAAAATAAGTTGGTTACCCTAGCACCATATAAAAAAATCAGTCGCTTCATGTAAATCAAACTGCCACAATTCGTACAGTTGCCATAGCTAATTCTACAAATTACGCCAAGATGTAGGCAGTAGGCAGCCACACTTCCTAAGCTCGTAACGCTCGAAAGTAACACATTCGGTGGTGTTGCATGCAAATAAATCCAGGCGTTAACTAATGCGCTCTTGAGAGTACCAGATGCGTTCTGTCTTTGAGCTGAAAATATTCAAGTAGAGTTAAGAGGATCGTAGCAATTCACGGACGCGAACTGGTGTGAAAAATTTGTAACGTCCAAATTTTTCTATCTTTTCGGGAAAATAGTATTTCGAATTAGAAAAATATTTGCTTGTAGTGATACCTAGTCGCAAAGTGATAATCCTTTCCATCTAGGGTTGCCAAGTCTAAAAATTACAAAAACCTGCCGGTCGGTCCCGCCTTAAAAAAAATGCGGGGGAGGTCAGGTCGCTGTGGCATTTTTGTATTTATAGCATATTAGAGGATTTCTCTAGTGAAATTAGAGGATTTTGTAGTGAAATTAGAGGATTTGCCTGGAATGTGTAAATATGTCTAGTCGCTGGTGGCATGTAACCGTTGACAGTTTCCCGTGTAAATGGGATGAGCCAGGATGAGTCAGTGGAGACGAACGGCAGGACACCGCAACCACACCGAACATTAAATGGAATATTGGAGGTAGTAACAACCTGCTTCTGGCGCTAGTGGACAATTTAATATATATTACCGCCAGAAGCAAGGTATTGTCACTGCAAAACCAGCTATCTTCAATGATCCACTGCTCAGGATTACTAATAAATTTATCAGAAAATTTAAAAAATCAGGTAAAGAGTACAAATCCGGCTTCATATGTCGGCAAACCGGCCTTTTTGCCGGATTGACCGGCCTCCGGCTTTGCAAGTGAAAAACCGGTCGGGCCGGCCAAAAACCGGCCACTTGGCAACCCTATTTCCATCTGCAGCACGTAGAGTTTTGGAAATTACGGAATTTTCATTTAAAGCCCACGACTAGTGCTTGAGTAGTTTTCTTCCACGAATTATTTTAAACTGGTAACGCTAAAAACGCAACCGATGGACCTTACAATACAAGTAACTTTCGATTAAAACTATAAAAATATCATTTTATGTTGCAAATCTCTATATTTTACACATTTTTTAAAACAGATTGGAATGTTCGTTTTCCTTGTATGGACCTTGTGGTTTACAATAGGATAGCGTCCGGGTCCATTATAGGAATTAGAGTGTATTTCGCATGAATAGGGTCTGCTAATGGCGACATTTCGCATTGTTAATCATAAAATGGACCCTAGCTTGTTGAAAATGTCGATTTTAAGGCGTTAATAATTAAATTTAGCTAAAATCTTATAAACTGAACTGTGTGGTATGTTTAGTACTTTCTGTTTCATGTCATATATCCCCGGAAATAAGAAGAACAAGCTAATAAACACCGAAACTGTACCCGAGGTCCATTATAGGTAAAGGGTCCAGTATAGGTCAATTTATCCTATATTTAAGTCGTGGTGATGCCGAACAGGATGTGAAGACGTCCGAATTGAGAACTGGAACCAGTCGAGAAATGTGAAAGGACACTTATGCATGGATTTACATCAAAGACGCTTGCGCAGGCATCACCCTCAGCCTCCTGGCTCCTGTTATCCATAATATCACGTAAAATGCCGGATGGATCAAGAAGGGCAGTTCTGTCTGCCACAATACTGACGATCTTTGGAATTGGACGAAATAGCTGCTCGCCAAGTTAACTAAACGATTCTTATTATAAAGCTGTGAAATTAGAAAAATTCGGTGATAAAGTTCCATTTGCTACTTTTGCTACTTCGTCGTATTTGCCTATTCCCGTCCTATCCAACACAAATTATTAAAAATATCAGCGTTTTTATGACCCGCAATGCAAAACTAGTTATTCCCTAATATTTTAGTTTGTTGTCTATCATACGCGATCAATTAAAGTGAGCTGAGATCTATTTAAAGGCTTTTTATCATTAAAGAAGACCTACCAGCCAAATTTCCTACGTTTCGTGCGGCGATTGAAAATGTCGATTAATCGTTTTAATTTTCGTCATACATAAATTAAAAAAAAATACGCAAGCCATTGCCGTTATTCTACAGCCAGGAAAACTTGCATGGCCTGCAGAAGTTTTGCAGAATAACATTTGTCATGCCGTCCTACAGAAATACATGCACGTAAACTTCTTAAACATTGTTGGGAGTTTTAGTTCGAACGATGAAAAATTTTGATGGACGGATTTTAAAACGGTAAGACGAATTTAAGAAATAAAGTCAGTTGCGTAATTTCAATACATAATATGCTTTAATAGTCGCTTTTCAGTGATTTCAAAGTTTACGGATCGGAAAGTAAGTGTGTTTCAGTCAAATCAGCACAAGAACTTTTGGAGTATTCATTAAATCCATCCAACAAATGATGAAAATTAGAATGGTTTTACTTACTACGACGGTGATTAGAAATAAACCCTATACAGGGTGTTAGGTAGCTTAGTGCAGATATTTCAGGGGGTGATAGAAGATCATATTTGACGAAAAAAAATCCTTCTACGTATATGGCCAAATCTCAATCGTTAAAGAGTTATTGAACATTTTTAGTTTTCGGTTCTGTTTTCCTTAAATTAGCTCTGGTACAAAAACTATGCTAGCTAGCTCAATTCTGTTATTTTTATTTGAAAAGTGAGAAAATTTTCACCCCTATTCTGTATTTCGAACGAATCTTTATTTCGTTCGACTTGTTTCGAACGAGATGTTTTCCCCATTTGATTTTGCTGGCGGAAATTTCGTTTGAAAAAACTTTCATTCGAAATACTAACCCGTTCGGAATATAGAATAGCGGTGTTTGTATTGAAAATTGCGTTAATCGCACGCGGTAATCTAGTGTGCTATGCGTGGTGTATGAATTCTTGTAGTGTAGTTCAGATAATAATTCAACACCTAATACGATTCGTTTAAAAAAAATTCAACGAAACTAAAAGAGACGGGCGTTTTACGTCAAAGAACGAATTGGGAAACGGTAGCAGAGCTTCAAATTGATGAATAACAGCAATCACACATTTTTAAGAGAAATTCGATAAAAACGCCTTGAGAAACACTTGTTTCATAGCCTTTTGCTTCTAAAAAGTCACTAAATCTTATGAAGTAGGATATTTAAGACCAAATTCTCAGCTTTCGAATGAAAATAACCGAATAGAGCTAGCTAGCATAGTTTTGTACCACAGCTAATTTAAGGCAACAGGACCGAAAACTAAAAATGTTCAATAACTCTGTAACAATTGAGATTTGACCATATCCGTAGAAGGATTTTTTCGTCAAATATAGTCCTCTATCACCTCCTAAAATCTGCACTAAGCCACCTAACACTCTGTATAACTTCAAGTTCTATGCATAATTTTGCAGGATTGTTGTTCAGATATATTTTGGTTTTCTTTTATGGGAGCCTGAACCACTGCGACCATTAGTTAGATCTATTGTGGTATACTCCGATTTGCTGTTTGCATCACTATGAGTCAGACTGTTGGTCGCCCTATGAATTTGCATTTCCCCCGACTTCCTCAATGAATTTCAGTACCTTTTTGCCTTTCTACTATATAAATATATAGTATAAAGGTATAGAAATCACTTGGAAAACCGGAAATGGAAAGAAGGTCCTGCGGGCCGAATGTCATATACCATTCGACTCAGTTTCGAAAACTGAGCATTTTCTGTGTGTGTGTATGTATGTGTGTGTGTGTGTGTGTGTATGTGTGTATGTGTGTGTGTGTGTGTGTGTGTGTATGTGACGCTTTTAATCTCACTCACTTTTCTCGGAGATGGCTGGACCGATTTTAATGTTCTTAGTGTCAAATGAAAGGTCTAGGTGTCCCATTGGTCGCTATTGAATTTCATACTGATCGGACTTTTAGTTCAAAAGTTATGTATAAAAATATGAAAAATATGGGACTTCATTATCTCATAGGTCCCTTAACCGATTTGAACAAAATTGATTGCATATGAAAGAGGAGCCTTGCAAACCCTTAACTTCCAAATTTCATGACGATTGGGCTTGTAGTTTGAAAGTTACATAAAGAAATGTGAAAAAATAGTATTTAAAACATATTTTTGTAACATATAAGCATTAATTCAATGAAAAATATCACACATTTTATTATTATTTGAAAATTACTACTGAGATCTATCAAACGAAACCGAGTTATTTAAAATCAGACAGTTCATTCAAAAGTTATTTAAACTTTAACACTTAAGCACCGTATATTAAACCGTTAAAACGTGTGAATTCAAAACAAATGTTGATTGTATTCAATGTGTGTGATGTATGTGTGTATGTATGTATGTATGTATGTATGTATGTATGTATGTATGTATGTATGTATGTATGTATGTATGTATGTATGTATGTATGTATGTATGTATGTATGTATGTATGTATGTATGTATGTATGTATGTATGTATGTATGTATGTATGTATGTATGTATGTATGTATGTATGTATGTATGTATGTATGTATGTATGTATGTATGTATGTATGTATGTATGTATGTATGAATGTATGTATGTATATATGTATGTATATATGTATGTACGTATGTATGTATGTGTGTGTATGTGATCCCAAGCAGCAATGTGAGTTTGATTGTACTCTTATGGTGGTTTTCATGACCAATTTTGGTCTTGAATGTCATCATAAGAGTGTAATAAAACTCAAATTGTTACTTGGGATGACAATTTGCAATTTTTAAATTTGCATTGAAATTCAAGAAAAGATGTTTCTCACTTTTCTGAATCAATTGTCTGAAATTTTTGAAGCCTCTTAGTGGAATACGAAATTTGAAATTAAAGAAAAGAAAAAACTTTTACCGACTAAATCCCACTATTTAATATTTATTTGCAACAGATACGTATACGCTTTGAAATAAGACGCTGTTGAAGCCTGCACGTCGTAGGCGAACTACGTATCTGATGCAAATAAATATTAAAAAATGGGATTCAATCGAAAAGCTTTTTCTTTTCTTTGATTTCAGATTTCAATTGTCATTTTGTTCACTTGCTGTTACTCACAATTGTACACGAAAAGCAAACAGCGAAGAAAAGCAGTTAATTTAAGCATACCTTCATGGTGGTGTATAGGATTAAAAATGAGTTGATTTTTCCAAATAAATTTATACAAATTTCAAACAAATTTTGCGCATCAATAGATGCTCTTTTCAATCAATAGATACTAGAGCTTAGAAATGTTATATGAAAAATAGGAAGTAAACGTTGCACGGTAGTAATTTTGTAAGATTTGTTTTCGTTAATGACATTTTAAAGGACAGATGTCTTATGTCATGTATCATGTTTCAACAAATAAATCAAAAATGACAAGCACTGAAAATCATATCGATCATATTTCCCATTCTCAAGCATGTTTAAGGCGCAGCTTTTGCAACCCTCTTGCTTTTGCAACCCTCCAACATTGTAAAAACGATGCGATCAAGCTAATGACTATCTTTTCATGAAAGTACATTAAAAAAAAGCATAAGTTTTGATTTTCATGCAAAAATAATTATCTGAAGGAGCGCCAGCTAAGAAAAAGTTCAATTTCTCCTTTTCATATCTAATGCTCTATTCAGTTATTTTTTCTAATTCAGATATACTGCAAAATTGAAGCCAAGCAAACTAATAGTAAAATTTTGAGATTAATCATTTTGTTGTCGATATTCTTTGTCTTCAAAGGCGAAGTATAATAATAATTTTTCTGAACTCTTGTTTTTCAAAGATGCTAACTTTTGAACACATGGTATTAATTAATTATCAAAAAATCTGTTCTGAACACATATTTCATATTGTCAATTCAAAACAAGTTTCCTATGTGGCTCTGAAGCCCGAAAGTTTAGGCCGACCGATTATAAAACTAAATAAGGTGTTACAAGTATTTACGCACACAAGGAAAGAAAATTTAATTATTCTACGCAATACGTTGTGAATTTTACTGGCAAATAAGGATTTTGAGGAATACGGAACGGATGTTTAAAAATATAGTCAAGTTAATTATACATAGATGTTCCTGAGAAATTAAATGATGATTATTGTGACAGTAGAAAGGCTAGATCACGCCGCTAGGTGGATAAATTCGGGTTTTGTTTCAGCAGACCATATCTCGCTAGGCGTTGGAACGCCCTCTCCGAAAATACGCAGTCTTCGTTGAATCAGTGCGCTGCATTGACGCAGTATATGTTCCGAGGTCTCGACCTCAGAATTATAGAAGCGACATGTATCATCTGTCAGCTTACCTATATTTTTGAGGTGATATCTGCTCGGACAGTGTCCAGTTAAAAGACCGGTCAGCGTACTCATATCCACTTTATTCAAACTGATTAAGTTGCGTGTGATGCTTTTGCATGGCGTAGTGAAACGCTTTGATTGTCGTAATGTTGAAATAGCTCTCCAGTTAGCATCAATCGTTGATGATTCCCAGACTTTGAGCTCAGTTTTTAAGCAGGATGTAGACACCCCGCAGAATGGATCAGTCCCAACGAATTCAGTTGAGGAACCAGTTCTCGCTAAGAGATCGGCCTTTTAATTTTTGACGTAGGACTACGTCTCACGGCAAGTTTTGAGATAGGGTGTCATTCCAAAAAATCAAAAAATGCGAGCGTCACGAAAAATGAAAGGTTTTGAGCGCTAATAGCTCAGCGGTTTTCCGATCGATTTTCAATATTCTTACACCAATCGATCGGAAAATCTTCTAAGAATTGACCCAAATGAAGAAAAGTATGGATTCTTGATGTTGAACTATTGAAAAATTGAAAATAATGAACCTATGTTTTACCAGAATTCTCACTTCGTGATTGGTTGGAAGATTCTTTACGATGATCTAAACCTATATCAATTTGATATCTGTGCTTGGGAAGTAAGCCAAACCACTGACAAAGCTTCCTCATTTCAACAAGATTTCTTAACACCGCGCTTCAACCTAGACCATTTTGATGTCCTTGCTTGGGAAGCACGCCAGAAAGAGTGACAAAGCCCCCTCGTGCCAACAGATTTCTTACGAACGCGATTAAACCTAGTACAATCTGATGTCTGTGTTAGGGAAGTGTGCCAGAAAAAATGACACAAGCTCGTTATCCCAACAGATCTCAAATTCTTTACTGCGTGACGATAAACCTCGGCGAATTTGATATCTGTGTTGGAAAAATTAGCTACAGCTGTAGTGCTCGGTTACAATACGGCTCTGTATGAATACGCATGCTTGCCGTTTCATTAGAAGTGTAGTGAAAAGATGTGCTGCTGATAAAATAGGATTGAATTGGTAAAATCCTTTCAACGTGGGAAACCATGGATAATAAAAACAATCTTTAATTTTAGTAAGGTAGCAGGAAAGCAATAGTTTGTGTTCTTGATTTTGTTAAATTGTTTTCAAATGCACAATCTTTTGAGAATTGAACGTATGCAATGTTACTGCTTTGATAAATGTTACATACAACGCATGTAGCATGTATATATGTTGCATGTAGCATGTATACATGCAAAATCGAATGATTACAAGCATGAATACATGCTACTATCACTTCAAAGAGACTTGCGTAGTCCTGCGTCACCTATATATGCGGTCGTGTCTTGTACACAACCCCTCTGATTTTTTTCTATACCGATATGACCAGGTACCCAGTATAAATTAACATTGTTAGTTAAAGCTACTTGTCTTAGGGAGAGGATGCATTCCCAAACCAGCTTTGACTGGCATGTGTATGCCTTTAAGGCATTTGGAGCTGCTTGACTATAGGAGAAAATACAGATATTGGCATGTCTGTATTTCCTAGTCAAGTTTGTACAATGTCCAATTGTCAAATGTTTGTACAAGTTAATATGGCATGTATTTCTGCTTGGAAGACTGTGGGCTACTGTCCCATTAGAATTGATATGTCGATTCCTGGTCCAGTAACCGAAGCCCCTGTAGATTTGCCAATTTTTGAACCATCGGTGTAAAACAGAAGTGATCCCGGACGAGCCTTAGGACCACCTTCTTCCCATAATCTGCGATCGGTTTTGATTACTTAGAAGGGTATATCGAAATTTGTCCTAGTTTCCATCCAGTCTTCGTTCATGACTACCATGGTGTTCAGTTTAAAATCTCGGAGGATTCGTAGGTGTCCATTGAGTTGTCCCTCTTGAAAATGTTTAACACGTCTAAGCCTAAGAGCACCTTTTTCTGCTTCAAGTTGTACGAATTGGTGCAACGGTAGAAGATATAAAAGAGCATCTAGAGCTTTGGAAGGTGTGCTGGTCATTGCTCCAGTTATTGATAAGCACGCCATACGTTGTAGCTTTGCAAGCATTTTTTGAGCTGCTATTTGTGTAATTTTAGGCCGCCACAATAGTGAAGCATATGTTAGTCTGGGTCTCACAATTGCCGAATAGATCCAGTGAATCATCCTTGGCTTAAGTCCCCACGTTTTGCCAAATGTAGCCCTAAGCTACATTGTTTGCTTTTGAGATTGCATACAATAGTCTAGATGATCGTTCCAATTTAGCTTATGGACAAGTATAACACTCAAGTATTTTGTACGTTTTGATAACTGCAATTGGACTCCCCTCAGCTGGAGAGCTGCAATACTGTATTTCCTTCTTCTTGTAAATGGTATATTGACTGTTTTAGAAGCGTTGTTTCTTATTCCTTCCAAGTCACACCATTTAAGTGTGTAGTTCAGAGCAGATTGCATTCTATTGGAAATAGTATGTTCATACTTTCCCCTTACTAAAATTGTTATATCGTCAGCGAATCCTATGAATTCATAGCCTTTTTCAGCCAATTTATTTAGAAGATCATCGACTACTAGGGACCACAGCATAGGAAATAGGACTCCCCCTTGAGGGCAACCTCTAGTTGGTTTTGTCGTTAAAGTAGATCCTCCCTGTTTTGTAGTTATTATGCGGTTGGTTAGCATAGCATGTATCCAGCTGGAATTACACCTGTTAAAACCCCGTTGAATGAAGACCATGAAGCCATGAAGACTTTATTAAATGAATTGTGGGAGACATTGTCAAATGCTCCCTCAATATCAAGAAAAGCTGTAAGTGAGATTTCTTAATTGTCAAAAGACTTTTCTATTTTTGAAATCAACGTAATTTTCCTGCTTGGTACGCAAACTGGAATTTGTTCAAAGGTCTTCTTTTCAAATATGATAATTTGATATGAAGATCCATGATTTTTTCAAACATTTTTAAAATCACAGATGTGAGACTGATTGGTCTGTACGCTTGGGATTTGTCCTGTCACGTTTTCCCGCTTTAGGAATAAAGATACAAGTTACATTTCGTAACGGGACACCATCGCAAAAATACTGCTTTTTCCACCATTTTTTAATATGTGTACACTTCAATGTGCTAATTATTAAACCTTCAGTATGTTGATTGTGTTGAGAACTACGTCTTCTTTGTTGTTCAATAGTCACTGGTTCATATCTAGTATAATATGAGTTGAAATATGTAGTTTTAAATACCGATTTCATGGTGTACAAGTGCGTGGAATGTGTCATAGGATTGCAATTCCTTACAACGTTTTATCACATTAGACCAAATAATTTAGTTGCCCTAGTTAATAACGCTGGGAAAAATGATGCTCTAAGTAGAAACATCGCATTGATGAGCTGCTGATGAGTAAATTTCCACGAAAGGAAACTTATAATTATTGCAGATGGCATCTATTAGCGAGAGTGCATTTCAAAACCGACTCCGCTTGAACAAATTAATTTTGCCACCTTCCATTAATTTTGGTTGGTAGAGAGCTTTTATCTTTTCTCCTTTATCTTAAAAAGCACCCCGTCAAAGCGTTGGTTGTGATCGGTCGCATATCTCTTCCAGTGAGTGTCTTGCGAAGGTGATCTCAGGTTTGATTTTTCCGGTTATGAGCATCAAACTATTCCACCAGCCAGCGGCGTCGATTAACATGAAGCTTGAGTTGTGCAGTAAAATGAATCTGGAAATATACAATACAACTGCAATGTTAGTACCAAACTATCCATCATCAAGTCAGAGTTCCAAAAATTGGTTTTTACAACACAAACATAGAATTATACAGCACATTCCAGATTAATTTAAAAAGTTTAACATCCGTACCCATATATCCTTTTAATATCTTCGTTGCTTAATATACCTCCTTCAAATAACCAAACCACAAAATTTCAAATTGTTTGTTGAAAATGCAATTTCAATTGTTCAGGTTAATTGGAAATCGGACATGTTTTGTCAATATTCAAACACGTTTCAGGAAAAAAAATTGAATGCTGAGTCATAAGTGTCATAAAAGTGCTCCTCTCTTTTAAGGTCTTAGTATTACATATTACAAACTGAATTCTGTGTGATTAATTGGTCGCTAGACTTTTTACGTTATCTTTTTCAAAATAGTCATCCAGTCTTATCCAGAACATCCCCCTACCAGAAATAATTGGAAGAAAAGCATTTCGATTTACTGAGTAAGAAATAAACAAGTGTAACTTTTATGTAAGCTACTCGCATATTTAACCCAGATTTATTCGACCTACGGAGGAAGGAACGAAACCTACAACAAACGCCAGCATGCAAGTTTTCTCACAATCCCATGTGAAACCTGTTCCGTGTGCCGGCCGTTGCTAATTATCGAGATTTGAGTAGTTTCTGCATTTCAGTCGAGCGGTCAACGTGCCTGCTTCCCATGTTCAAGGTACATATCTAAAGCAACCCACTTTACTTTACTACTGCCGCTTTTTTTTGTCTGTCCGTCTGTCCCTTTTACATAATCTTGCACAATGATTGATGTCATTTTACTTTCGTTTACGCCAAACAACCGAAATTATGAGCACACTACACATGTGAAAACCCTCATGCACTAATATCGTTTTTTTACTGCAGTTGAAGCCACAGCAAACAGAGATTAGCGGATTATTTTTAAGGCTGGATGAACGGATACCTTTCTCTCGAAAATTTTCGGCAACCACTTGATTGCGGTCCGGGTCAATGTTGATGACAACATGATATGATGTCGTACTGATTTTAGCTCGGTTTGGCAAATATTGAAGCGATTTGAGCAGACGTGATTAAGCGCATTGTTTGTCGAAACTGGTGTGATCACTCAACTCAAGTTATGCAACTGAAAAACAAATTTTAATTAATTAGCTGAAGGTTATTGAACATGAAATATGACTAAGTTTAGTAAACAAAACGAAAAATAAGGAAAACTAAGTGGAAGGTACCAGAGAGTCTAATGACCAATAATAAACTAAGCGGATATATAGAAAGTAAACAGTGAAAATAATTTCTCACAAACCTTTTTGCTAGAGTAATTTGACTATTTGTTATGTCTTGCTCAGCTTCAGCTGTTGTCGACAGCAGAAGTGTTCACTGGTAATTGCATTATTACCTACTTAATTGAAACGTGAGTTTTTGTTTCCTCGCCGAACCTGCATCAAGCGACTGTGAGTGCATTAAGTGACCTAATTTAGGTGCTTCTATTGACACGCGCTGAACTGGTAAAAACATGAGAGTAAAATTCACTAGCAAGGTGCGAACGATTACTGTAGTCATCTTGGTTAAATAATGGGACGATGCGTTGCGCAACAGTTAAAAAGGTGAAAATTAACTCAATAAAAATCCAGTTTAAAAACAATGCAGCAAAAGGAATGAAGAAAACCATTTCGGTGCTCTTGCTCTTGTCTGCGAATTCGCCGGTGGCAAGGGTGCAAAAGATTGCTGCACGCGAGTCGGTCGGCGCAGTGATTTCCTTCTAGCGCGATGCATTCGAGCAGCCAAGCAGCAGCAGCAACGGTGGGACCCAGCTTGCTGTCATATCAAACGACGATGGGTTAACGAATACAGATCGGTCGTCTGAAAAATGGGGATTTCTCTGTTTAATGTGCCTTATTTAATCGGATTGGTTGTGTTCATCATAGTAAAACGTTACGCGCTGAACAAAATCAAAAAGTTACGTTTAAAAATTTCTAACAACGATTTCACTTTTTAGAAATATTATTTTCGATGTTTAGAAAGGCTGGAAAAATGAGTAAATATTACAATTACAAATGTATTGAATTTGTACAGTTAACAGATACTCATAAATGGATATTTGGAAAATTAAATCGAACAAAACTATTGCAGTGCCAAATTAAACAACATTAGGCCGTACCAACAATATGTTTACTTGTGGATCAACTGTGTTAGGAATTTGCATACTATGCTTAAACCTCTCTACATTAGCAGACCACAGGCAATCAAAATACGTAACCTCCGGTATCATTTCAGACGCTCCGCCGAAAGGAAGCAGATGGTTTACACTAATATCCGCCGGAATTCAATCGTAAACTCGTCGACCTCACTGACTTATTCGGTGGATGTACAAAACGCAGAATCTGGTTAAAATCGCCGATATTTTTATCATATTCTATCATACCTAATAAAAACGGCTTTGACACGAAGAAGCATAAATTAAAAAGTGAAAATTTTAAAACTCTTTAATATATAACTGCGTTTGTTATGTTATAAAATACTAGACGAAGCGGATCTAATTTTTAATCTAAATCAATAAGATAAATTTGAAGGCAGCTTGTGATGAAAATGTAAGCCAAATGTAAACATACATTGTACAATAAATAAATTCCAGACCCTATCAAAAGCTCCGTTCCAAACCCCGTTCCAGTCCCCGTTACAATTCCCTTTCCAGTCTCCATTCCAACCACCATTACAATCCCCGTTCCATTCACCGTTCCATTTACCGTTCGAATCCCCTGCCAATTTCCGTTCCAATCCCCTTTCGAATCCTCGCTCCAATCACCGTTCCAATTTCTGCTCCAATTCCCATTCCAATCCCCACTCCAATTCCCATTCCGATTCCCGTTCTAATCCCCGTTCTAATCACCGTTCCAAACCCTGTTTCGTTCGAATCCCCGTTTCCATCTCCGTTCCAATCCCCGTTCAAGCCCTAGTTTCAATCTCCGTCCCAATCCCCGTTCCAGTCCCCGTTCCAATCACAGTTCCAGTTACCGTTCCCATCCTCGTTCCAATCTCCCTTCCAATCCCCGTTCCAGTCCCCGTTCCAATTCCCGTTCCAATCCCTGTTCCAAACACCGTTCCAATCCCTGTTCCAGTCCCCGTTCCAAACCCTGTTCCAATTCCCATTCCCATCTCCGTTCCAATCCCTGTTCCAGTCCCCATTCCAATCCCACTCCAATTCCCATTCCGATTCCCGTTCTAATCCCCGTTATAATTACCGTTCCAAATCCTGTTTCGTTCGAATCCCCGTTTCAATCTCCGTTCCAATCCCCGTTCAAGTCCTAGTTTCAATCTCCGTCCCAATCCCCGTTCCAATCCCTGTTCCAATTCCCGTTCCAATCACAGTTCCAGTTTCCGTTCCCATCCTCGTTCCAATCTCCTTTCCAATCCCCGTTCCAGTCCCCGTTCCAATCCCCGTTCCAATGCCTGTTCCAATCACCGTTCCAATCCCTGTTCCAGTCCCCGTTCCAAACCCTATTCCAATTCCCGTTCCCATCTCCGTTCCAATCCCTGTTCCAGTCCCCATTCCAATCCCTGCTCCAGTCCCCGTTCCAAACCCCGTTCCAATCCCCGTTCCAATCCCCATTCCAATCCCGTTCCATCCCCGTTTTTATCTCCGTTCTAATCCCCGTTCTAATCACCGTTCCAATCCCCTTTCCAATCCCGTTCCAATCCCCGTTCCAATCTCCGTTACAATCCCCGTTCCAATCCCCGTTTCAATCCCCTTTCCAATCCCCGTTCCAATCCCTGTTCCAGTGCCCGTTACAAACCCCGTTCCAATCTCCGTTTCAATCCTCATTCCAATCCCGTTCCATTCCCCGTTTCCATCTCCGTTCTAATCACCGTTCCAATCCCCGTTCTAGTCCCCATTTCAATCTCGTTCCAATCCCCGTTCAAGTCCCCGTTTCAGTTCCGTTCCAATCACCTTACCAATCCCCGTTCCAGTCTCCGTTCCAATCGGCGTTTCTATTCCCGTTCCCATCCTCGTTCCAATCTCTGTTCCAATCCCCTTTCCAATCACTGTGTTAAACCTCGTTCCATTCACCGTTCGAATCTCGTTTCCAATCCCTGTTCCAACCCCCGTTCCAATCCCTTTACTAATTTCCATGCCAATCCCCGTTCCTAACACCGTTCCAATTCTGGTTCCAATCCCCGTTCCAATTCCCGTTCAGATTACCGTTCCAATCACCGTTACAATCCCCTTGTCAATTTCCGTTCCAATCCCCCATCGAATCCCCGTTCCAATCACCGTTCCAATCCCCATCACTGTTCCAAACCCCATTCCAACCTCTGTTTAAATCTCCGTTCCGATCCTCATGTCGTACGTATCTCCGCCCGACCCCCCGTTCCAGTCCCCGTCACAATACTCATTCCAATCCCCGTTCCTATCTCCGTTTCAGCCCCGTACCGATCACCGTTCCAATCACTTTTTCAGTTTCAATCACCGTTCCAATCCTCGTTCCAGTGCCCATTCCAATCCCCGTCCTAATCCCCGTTCCAATCCTCGTTCAAAACCCATTCCAATCCCCATTCCTATCCCCCTTCCCATCTCCGTTCCAATCCCTGTTCCAGTCCCCATTCCAATCCCTGTTCCAATCACCGTTATAATTCCCGCTCAAATCTCCGTTCCAATCTCCGTTCCAATTTCCGTTCCAATTCCCGTTCCAATCCCCATTCCAATCCCCGTTCCAATCACCTTTACAATTCCCGTTTCAATTCCCGTTCCAGTCCCCTTTCCAATCCCCATTACAATCACTGTTCCAATTTCCGTTCCAATCCCCGTTTCAATTACCGCTACAATTCCCTTTCTAGTGCCCGTTCCAACCACCAATTCCCGCTCCAATTCCCGTTCCAATTACTGTTCCAATCCCCGTCCCTATCTCCGTTCCAACCCCCATTCAAATTCCCGTCCTCATCTCCGTTCCAATTCCCGTTTCGTTCCAATCTCCGGTCCGAACCTCGTTCCAGTTCCCGTTCCAATACCCGTTCGAGTCCCAGTTCTCACCCAAATTGGATTTAAATTTGACTAGATAAGGGCTGGAACTACAATGGGCTCTCGGAAAAGTCAATCGATTGAGAATTGGGTTAATTAACTTTTCCGAATTTTATTAACTATACTGAGTGGATGGTAAATGGTTGAATAATGCGCTCCAGAACCACCATGGGGTTCCACAGCCTCTTATTCAGCAACTCCTATCTCTACCTCCTCGTGGTACCATCCGGGATACGTTTCTAAGTTTCTAAATCAGACAACCGGTGGAAACTAGGGTCGTATGCGGACAAAGAAAGGGGCACTCATGTGAAGGCTGAAGTGTAAACTCTCTGCCTGCAGGACGGTTCTCTCCCAGGACTCCCAGCAACCAAAGCAGAGGGTCCAAAGCCCCTAAAGGAGATGGTTGTAATAGTTGTTATCCATGGCTATTATGTAAAAACTTGAATGGATAAGCCCCTAATACAAGGTATGACGTGACCCGTGCCGAGGGATGAATGGTGGAGGGGTTTCTATAAATTCTCTCGCCGCAACGGAGCCTGTGGAGTACCAGGCCGCCCTCCACAGCAATTTGCCCTTGCTGCATCAAGCCGGTCACCGATGCAGTGGACGATTTCTTACCGTGAAAGCTCTCTCTGCCAAAAAACAAAGGAACGAATGAGGTGGAGAGGAGAGTAGGGGAGGAACAGGGCTTGAACGATGCGCTAGGTGAGGTTCAGTCCTGATCCTCGTCTATCCTCAATACACCGACTCGTTGTGAGTCGACAAACGAAGATGTGGCTCCAACTCTCCACTCACGGGTAGAGATTCACTCTGCTTGATTTCTGACTATGTGCTGGAGGGTGGGCTGAAACAAAAGGAGAGCCGAACAGTTATGGTCAGTAGGATGGCTGTACAATCACTCAAACAATCTAAAAATATATTACGTCGAGTATCCACCCTGGGTTACTCAAAAGTTGCTGAGTCTCAATAAGAGAGATCTCAGCAAGCTTACCGGTCGTGCGACAGGACATTGTCCGAGCAAATATCATCTTCGGAATCACGGTTTCGTACAAGATGATATTTAACCTCGGAACACTTGCTCTGCAATTATGGGGCACAAATAGTACGCAGACTGCAGTATCTCAAAAAGTGGAGATCTGGTTGGCGTCACCGATCAGGGTAACTAGGTTCATAAATCTAGTCATCCCTGATTGGCATATGTCTCGCTCCAGCTACCAGCCTGTCACTTCCTTAATAAGTAATAGGTAAGCTTGAAGCGTATAGTAAAATATTAAAACGGGGCATACCACAATAGTTTAAAATAATGGACGCAGTGGTAAGAGTACCCAACAGAGGAGAAGGAACTTTACTGAGTAGTCCTAAAAATCATTAAAAATGATAAAGACGATAGTGAAAACAGATTCTCGCATATAGGATGCACATTTCAATGTATATGTCAGTTGCGAGACCTTTATAAAATAATACTAGTTCCTTTCAGCAAGTTTAAAATAATCTGTTATACTAGTTTGCTTTGTTCTTTCATAGGCTACGTTTTGATAATGTTCGCGCATATTTTCTGTCCCTCCTTTCGCATTTAAATTCAACTACACTAAACTGCAGTTGCAGTCCGGTCTTGTAGTTTAGTTTAATCCCAGTTATGATGCGACTCTGTATGTGACTAACTGTGAATAGGTGACAATAAACCGAAAAATGAGAAATTAATATAGAAGCAAAACACACGTGTGTGAACGAACGCTTGGACAACCGATAAATTCATACTCTACGAAAAGTTAAGGAAAAAATTAACTTTTTAGAGTGTCGCATGAGAGCTAATATTCGCTTAACTTTTCCGAGAGTCCACTGTACATACATTCGAAGTTAGGTTTGAAATTAGAATTCAAACTGTTCTTGGAATTGGATTTGAAATCAGTGTTTAAATTTGGCGTCAAGTTGGAATTAAATGGGACTTGAAATTGGACAAGTAACTCATGAACTTCACATTGAACATTAAATTATGCTTGAATTTGGAATAATTTGAACATGAGGTTTTACATCAAGCTGTCCATGTACATGAAATCAAACATGAACTTTCTTGCTCTCTCGAACGTTTTACATCTTTTTACCTTTGTTATACTATAACAAAGGTTTAAAAATTGGTCGAAAAACACGAAATTGATCCGAGGCCCGGAGGGCCAAGTTACATATACCAATCGATAGGGTTCGACGATTTGAGCAATGTCTGTGTGTGTGTGTGTGTGTGTATGTATGTAATGATTTTTTCTATCGCCTGTTTCTCAGAGACGGCTGAACCGAAGCGTTCGCTATTACTTTTGTTTGAAAGGTGTTATTGTCTAGTAGATCACTATTGAGTTGTTTCGTGATACGACGTTTCGTTTAAAAGTTATAAGCAAAAATGTGAAAAATACGTGACACGGGTTTCTCCGGAACTACATGACCGATTTCAACGATCTTAGTATCAAATGAAAGCCCTTATTAAAGCTAAATTTTACAGGAATTTTTATTTGAAAACAAACAAGTAGTTTAAAAGTTATGCTTAAAAAACCTGTTTTGACAAGGTAATAATTATCGCCTGTTTCTTAGAAATGGCCAAACCGATTTATGCGCTATTAGTCTCATTTGAAAGATAACATATCCTAATAGATCACTATTGAATGATTTTTTGATTGGACGTTTAATTTGAAAGTTATGAGTAACCGTATACACCACACCAAAATTAACAATAATTTATAATGATTTTAACCAAGATAATTTACATTATTTCAATTATTTTAATATCAAACGAGAGGTTTTCACACTACGAATATATATGCAAAATTTCATAAGAATTGGTTCTACCGATCAAAAGATATTAACCCTCGAACACTCGCGCCAACTTTTGTAACACAGTTACTCGCGCGCAAAATAGCCCCAAACCGACGAAAACGTGTGCACTAGAGTTTTGAGTAGGAAAACTTGGTTTTAGGTTTATCGAACCTTTGGAAGAGTTTCTAGAAATTGAAAGCTCTATCGTCTGGTGGGATTTAAATTTTGATTAATCCCCCTAAAAGTGAAATAAAAATTTTTTTTTCAGTGTCAATATAACACATTGATGTGTTTTGCAAAGTTATAGAGCATATTATGACAAAAAAATTTGCTAAAGACCGTAACCTTCTATCTCTGCAGCTAAGATAGAAAAACCTTATTTATTGTATATGAATTTGTAAAATCAGTTTTTTTTATTTTTGCACTTTTTGTAATTGTTGCAGGACTATTTCATGTACTACAAAATTGTACAAATGGTAAAAATACACAACTTTGCTGAAAATAGTATACCTGTATGTTTGCTTGTTTAGGAACTGTAGAACTTTGATTATAAAGAATACCCTAATTTTGACTCTGAAGTACTCGACCAGCAGACGGATACATTTTAAACATTTCACATTGGCTGATAGTTTTGCTGCATTCGTTTTCCCAACAATTTAAATTATTAATGCATTAAATAATTATGATATTTTGCTCACAATAAGTTAGTTGAAGAATATACATTAGTTAAACAACGATTTGTAACTATTTCCTATTTTGTTCAAATTTTATAAACTTTTTCAATTTTCAAAAATTTTATGTAAACCAACGCACTATGTAATGATAACCAATAGATGAATTATGTTCCGAAGACGTGTCGAGTTCTATCTCAAATAGCAAATAAGATCGTATAACAAAGGTTCCTTTCACCACTAGGTGGATTAAATCGGGTTTTGTTTTTCCATTTCCTTTTCCAGTTTCTTGTTATTTTCTGTACCGTTCGCTCTCAGTTTCCTTCCGTTTTCTCTCTATGTCTCTTGTTTTTCTTTTCTCTGTCTCTGTTTCAATGTTCAGCTTTTTGGCCCATTTTTCTTATTTTTGTGATTTTCACCTCACGTTTTTTGTTATTTTCTTTCTTGTTTTCTGTTTTTTCACGTCTCTTTTTCTCTATTTTTCATTTCCATATCGTCTTTTTCTAACTCTTTTTATCTTCATTCTTTTCCGTTGTTCGTGTTCGTCTGTTCCGTTTTTCCGTCTTTCCTTTTTTTCGACATGCCGTTTTTCCCTGTTTTCTGTCACATTTATTCTGTTTTTGGCGTCTTTTTCTACGGTTTTACCTTCGTTTTTCTTTCTTCCTTTTTATATATTTCAACGATTTTTAATTTCGAGCGGTTTTTTCGACGACGATTTCAAATAGCTTTGTCGGTGTTTTAAATTAACGCGGATTTTTGAGAGAAGTTCTTAGTTAATTTAATTAATTAATTAATTTTAGTTTTTAATAAATTCTAATCACCTTTCCAATCACCGTTCCAATCCCCGTTGCAAACCCATTCCAATCCCCGTTCCAATCTCCGTTCCAATCCCCGTTCTAATCCCCGTTCCAATCTCCGTGCCAATCCCTGATCCAGTCCCCGTTCCAATCCCTGCTCCAGTCCCCGTTCCAAACCCCGTTCCAAACCCTGTTCTAATCCCTGTTCCCATCTTTGTTCCAATCCCTGTTTCAGTCCCCGTTCCAATACCTGTTCCAGTCCCCGTTTCAAACTCTGTTCCAATCCCCGTTTCAATCCCCGTTCCGATCCCCATTCCAATCCCGTTCCAATCCCCGTTTCCATCTCCGTTCCAATCCACGTTCTAATCACCGTTCCAATCCCCATTCCAATCCCGTTCCAATCCCGTTCCAATCCCGTTCCAATCCCCGTTCCAATCCCCATTCCAATCCCTGTTATAGTCCCCGTTCCTATCCCTGTTCCTTCCCCGTTCCAATCCCCGTTTCCATCTCCGTTCTAATCCCCTTTCTAATCACCATTCCAATCCACGTTCTAATCACCGTCCAATCCCCATTCCAATCGCATTCCAATCCCGTTCCAATCCCCGTTCCAATCCCCGTTCCAATCCCCGTTCCAATCCCCGTTCCCATCCTCGTTCCAATCTCTGTTCCAATCACTGTGTAAAAACCCCGATCCATTCACCGTTCGAATCTCGTTTCCAATCCTTGTTTCAATCCCCGTTCCTTGTTCAATTAACACGGTTTATTTTATAATTAATTTATTTATTTTTGGTTTCTGTAGCTCTTGTGTAAAAAATGACTTGAGTGTATATTTATATTTTTCTTTTTTTTTTGCTTATCCGTTTTATCTTTTATCATTACGGACTAAAGACCGTTTTTCATTTTTTCTTTCCATTTTATATCTCGTTTGACCTCTTTTTCCGTTTCCTCCGAATCGTTTATCAGTTTTTTCTCTCTCTCTATTCTTCGTTTCCCTTGTTTTCTGTTTTCGTTTTCCCTCCCTGCCCTCTCGTTTTCTTTTTTTTTTAAATCGTTAAAAAACGGACTAGAAACGTTTTTCCTTTTTTGCCGTCTCTTTTTGTCATTTTCTGTTTTCGTCTTTTTTTCACTCCCAGTTTTCTACTTTTCTCGTTTTTTATTGTTTTTTCTGTCCTTTTCCTGTCTTTTCTTCGTTTTTCCTCACGTTCCGTTTGTTTTACTTTTTATCCCTTTTTTCTTCTTTTTTTCATTTTTTATCCTTTTCTTTCTGTTTTTGTCTCGTTTTTTTGTCTTTTTCTGTTGTTTTTTCCCTTTTCTCTTTTCTGAGACCAGTTCTTTCTGCTTTGCTGTCCAGTTTATCTCCATTGTCCTTCTTAGGCCATTACAAATATTTTATAAAGTTTTTGGCCTTCCGATGTTAGGCCACTGAAGGGGGGGGGGGGGTGGTCGAAAAAAAACAAAGAGATTTTTTAATCGACCAAAAAAAAATATTGATTTTAAGCATTTTTATTTAAAGTTTAAACGTGAAAACCAAATCTATTCTTGCTTTTAAAGTATACGTTATTATTTTCCATGCAAAAATCTACGAAAACAGACAAAAACGAAAGAAAAATTTTTCGGCCGATTTTCGGAAATTTCGTTGTTCGAATTTCCATTTTTGTTTCGTGCTAGAAGCATTAACTCAACTCGTACACTCATTTTTCGAGTTTTTCAGGCTGTAGAACCCACAGATAATTGATTTTATGAAAAAAAATTAACTCATACCCTACAAATTAATTTTTTGCCACCCGATTTTTCAAGCCAATTTCCAAGGGGGGATGACAAAAACTTTTGAAATTATTTGCAATGGCCTTATTTCCGTTTTTCCTCTCTTACTATGCCGTTTGTCTGGTAATTGTCATAAGCATGAAGGGGCTCTTTTCCGTTTTTCTGCTTTTGTCTCATTATTCCTTTTTTGCTTTTTTTTGGAAAGCAACAGGAGACGAACAACTTCTAGATCTATCGGTTTTCCATCTGTTATTATGCTCAGAAAATTTACTAGCATTTTCATAAGAAACTGTTTGCTCTATGTTACTTGGTTCATGAGGTATAAATTTTTGAATTAGAACAACCAAGTATGCGATCATTACAAAATCGATCAGCGGGCTATAAACATTCTGCGTACTGTGAATTATAGTTTAGAAAAGCCTTTTCCAAAACATGTTTAAACTTACATTTTATGTAAACGAATGTAATGAAAGTAAATCGTATTGTGAATTGAACGTATTGTATTGTGAACGCTCGCTGTATTTTTAAAGGTAATATTTGTTGGACAAATGTTTTCGTTCGTTTCAGAGTTTTGACAGATGTAACCATCCAGCTGTTTCGACAAATGATTTTACAGCCACTAGATAATAATCATCACACTAGCTGCATTGATATTTAAGTAGAATAGTCGGCAATTCACGACTAGTTGCAGAATACCTGTCTTGCAAGACAATTCACCTTGAATACAATAGGCATACCAGGGCCACTTATCTATGTCTTAGGGGATTATGAGGCCTGTTGTTCGCTTAAACAAACTCTCGTGAATTATTTGTTACCTTTCTTATTTATCCTATCAAGTGATGTTTTATGGAAATGTAATGATTCTCGCGAAATTCAGCCTTTTCCATTCATACGTGATGCGAACCTTCTGTTGTGACAGTTGTGATTATTGGTTAGTCATAAAAGTACAGGGAGTCAGTGAAAGTTTTACAATGATAACGTATATTTCTAAACAAAATTGGTTGCTAGTTTTGGTAGATACAAGCTAAGCATTTCCAATAAAACCAATAGCTTTTGCGAGCATTTAGATGAAAGTAGACAATTGATTGTCTCGATATGACACCTGACTAAACGGTGACTTTCTACGGCAGCTATCAATGCAATCTAATTTTATGGCAGCCTTGTTTGTAGACAGAGTGAATGATTATATGCATCTAAACAAAAATAGAGGTGAAGTAGAGCACCGTTATAGGCTCTACTAAAACTCGAAATAAAATTTAGATAGTCCAACCAGTGCACAGTGGACAAAAATAGAAAAAAATATATTGTTACATCGGATGGCTGTCAATTGGGTTGTGTTTTAATTCGAAATAAAGGAATAAGTTCTGCGTCATTCTCTCGAACATTTGTTTGTATTCCGTTTTTGCTAGATAGGATCTAAATTCATTGGTAGAAATAAATTTAAATAACAAATATGAATAAAAATCAATTCTTACCAACGTGTGCTCAAATTAATATCGGGTTTTGCTCCACCGTGTCATGTAATATGTTTGCTGGCTCACTTTCTTATGTTGGGCATAAGGGCAGCTGCGGCTTTAATTTCCAAAGATTGTCAGTGCCGCTGGGTGTGGGACAGTATCGTATCAATAAGCTGGTAGAAAATTGGTTCAAACTACTTACCGACAGTATAGCCCTTTCTCAGAGCTACTGATACCCGAATCCGGAATGTGAGCAATGTTTAATTCGATTGTTGACCAGGGGCAACTTTCGGTGCACGAAAGCAGCAAGATTGCCTCTCTCTTCTGTCCAATGTAATTCGCCGATAACCATTCCGTTGGTATGTGACCCATAACTGCACGCTTGTGTAATCGGTCGAACTCAAGTTGAAAACAACGGATGCATCTGAAAGTATGATATAAACTGGAGATTAAGGCGGGTAATCAAAAAGTCTTTTTTTTCATGTGTGGAATCATCACTGCGACCAGTACAGTTGATCTATTATGATATCGTCCGGGTGTTTGCTGTATAACCAGCACTATATTTCTTTTTGCTATAATCGCTATTGAGTGATCTATAGGCTTATTATTAAGCCTTGTGCTTGTGTGTAATGGGGTTTACCCTTCCTTCAAAATTTGCTCTACTTTACCTATTCATTTCTCACTGCCTGTACTATATCTGCAATTACATATAGCCCTCCCTGGCAAAGATCCATCACGTTGCTCTGACCAGCACACGCTTTTGCTATAAGAGTGGCTCGCTTGTCAAAGCAAACTTGGTAACCTTGTGGCTACGGAGCCTATCGTCAAAAAGTCAAATATTACCAGGTCATGAGGTTTGACAGCAATACTGAGACGGAAGCAAACTGTATAATAGAATACAATTTCAATTCAATTAACCTGTCTTCCACCTGACTAACTGTTTCACTGTCTGATATAAAACATAAATACTTCTTGTGTCCCACCAATCTGTCTGGTGAATCAAAAATTATTTGCCAAAAACAAATGCATTTAGCCTTAGCAATTAGGTCAACTACAATTCGAACAATAATAGGGTTGAAAGAACGGACAAAAAAATCCAACATATTACGTTATGATATAACAAATTTCGTTTACTCAGACAAAACCTTCCCCACTGGCTTACGATAAATGATGTTTTCGTTTAGGTAGATCGAAAGCAGTAAAGCCGCCGCCATTCGTCGATTATGTCACTTGGTCGCGTTGTTGCAATGAAAGGACAAACCTGCAAGCAGGCAAATGGTATCACCTCAAAAAAGGTATCCCGGGGTCCATCAGAAACCCGAGTCAAATTACCGAAAAAAATCAGATCATTCACGTCTAAGCCGACTGCACTGTGCCCAGTGGAGCGTACAGGAGCAGAGCGCGGCTACCGAACCGCAGGCAGACCAACAAGCACGAGACTGCGCGGTGGCTGCGGTGAACGGAATGACCTGGGGGGATTCCCACCGACCGACACCTGGTGTACCAACTGGCCGAGGTCGTAAGCAATTGGTTCGTGCACTTCGTTGCACCGGCAAAGGTTCGATCTCGTTGCTCGCATTCGGCACACTACTGTTTTGGGGCACGCGTTCGACAGTACACGGTGGGTTTCTAAGCATTAGCATTCAAAACATTAGTAAAATCTCAGTCACGTGTGTATTTAAGTATTTATCACTGAAACATTTAAGCTTTCCTAGGCGTATGCATTATGTTATAACCAAAATTTACTTTTTATTTATTCCAAAATCAAAAATCACACTTACGACTACATCACAATTATTTTTAATAAGTTTCATTTAAAAAACTGGCGACTTCTAAACTACTAAACGCGCATATTTTGAGGCGATGTTCCAAGGTTGAACAAACCGGAAATAAATAAAAACATAATCTTCCCATCAAGCGTGTCAAAATAATCGTGAAAAAAGACTCTACATGAGGCTAGTACCAATTTGCAACGTGGCTAATGAAATTGACGATCGTTTGTCAACCTTTGGAAATTTCTCCAAAGCACAGTACCTAATAGCCTTTAATAGCCGACTTAATTGGCGACCGTTAACCAAACAAAATGCTGATGCATTTAAGTAGCCAAAACTTGGGAAGGCAACAAGCAGCCTAGAGTTCATTAGGCACGTCAAATTTAATACTTACCTATGACGCCCAATTAACTCTTTTGGTTTATGAGACTGGGTATGAGGTTTTACTTGCAAATCGACTAAAATAAAAACAAAATATTCCATTTGCTATGATTACAATGGTGACAAACTTAAGAAAATCATCTAATAAATCATAGTAACTAAAAGTCGGGAGTCTACGGTGGATCACAAAAATGCCGGAAATATATTCTCTTCAAGGACCCCATCGGCATTAGGAATAAAAGAGATATGCTAGATTGCTCGACCTGGTTGAAGCTGACTTGTGGGTGTCGAAACAGCAACGAGTAGCTCAAGCCCGTGTATAATAGAGAACAGTTCTTTATACAGCACGGATCGCCCTGGATTTAAGCTGCTGGAAGAGTGCCAAAAGGTCTAGTAAATCTACTGTACAGGTCATTATTTACGTTTCAATTAACTTATAGATGAGTATAATTGTTGAAAACCAATACTTACTTTACTTTACTTTACTTTACTTTACTTTACTTTACTTTACTTTACTTTACTTTACTTTACTTTACTTTACTTTACTTTACTTTACTTTACTTTACTTTACTTTACTTTACTTTACTTTACTTTACTTTACTTTACTTTACTTTACTTTACTTTACTTTACTTTACTTTACTTTACTTTACTTTACTTTACTTTACTTTACTTTACTTTACTTTACTTTACTTTACTTTACTTTACTTTACTTTACTTTACTTTACTTTACTTTACTTTACTTTACTTTACTTTACTTTACTTTACTTTACTTTACTTTACTTTACTTTACTTTACTTTACTTTACTTTACTTTACTTTACTTTACTTTACTTTACTTTACTTTACTTTACTTTACTTTACTTTACTTTACTTTACTTTACTTTACTTTACTTTACTTTACTTTACTTTACTTTACTTTACTTTACTTTACTTTACTTTACTTTACTTTACTTTACTTTACTTTACTTTACTTTACTTTACTTTACTTTACTTTACTTTACTTTACTTTACTTTACTTTACTTTACTTTACTTTACTTTACTTTACTTTACTTTACTTTACTTTACTTTACTTTACTTTACTTTACTTTACTTTACTTTACTTTACTTTACTTTACTTTACTTTACTTTACTTTACTTTACTTTACTTTACTTTACTTTACTTTACTTTACTTTACTTTACTTTACTTTACTTTACTTTACTTTACTTTACTTTACTTTACTTTACTTTACTTTACTTTACTTTACTTTACTTTACTTTACTTTACTTTACTTTACTTTACTCTAGTGGCGACGATCCATTATTGATCCTGCGAAAATTCAACTATGGTTCTCCAGCTCTGTCGGTCCTGGGCTGCCATTCTCCAATACCCTCGAAAATCAGCTGAATGTGCATCGTCTTCGACAGTACAGATCCATCGGATGCGGGGTCTGTGCCGTCTACGGCCTGTTTCTGGTTCTCAACTGAAAATATTTTTGGCTACTCTTTCATCGGTTATCTTAAGGGCCAAACAGAATGCTGCGTCAACGCCAGGGATGGTTCAATCACTTCGACTCAATTTTGATTCATTTGACAGTACCGTCTTAACGGGGCCAAATATGACAAAGTTATGTATGGGACATTTGTAGAACAGGTTATTATCTATCATTTTGCTGACTAAAGCTTTACTGTATCTTTTGTAGTTACGGCGCTACAATGCTAGTATCTTATTAGTGACTAAATGAACGTTCATTTAGTCACTGATAAGTTACTAGCGTTGTAGCATCGTAACTACAAAAGATACAGCAAAACTTTGTTCTGAAAAATTGTAGATTAGAACTAGTTCTACAAATGTACCATACATAACATTGTCATATTTGGCTCGGCTAAGACGGTACTGTCAAATGAATCAAAATTGAGTCAAAGTGATCGAAACATCCCTGGTCAACGCATCCGTCAGCATCAATTTGACAGTAAAGCCATGGGAAAACTGTCAGAATAACGCTGACGGACGCGTTGACGCAGCATTCTGTTTGGCCTTTTAGCCACGAGCGCAGCCCATCGCGGCCTACAAGATTGTTGTAAGTACCACCATGGGGGGGATCAGCTTCCTTCAGCGTCCATTATTCGTGTCCGTAAAGAACCAACGAAAGTATTAGTGTTCTGTAGAGCGCATCTCAGTTTTGCACGAATTGGCAATTTACGGGACTTCAGCTGGATACGTAATCCGTAAAAGTCCCGACTCGTGATTGCAATTCGTTGTTCTACTTCGCGGCTTACATCATTGTCACATGTCATGAACGTATCAAGGTATATGAAGGGGGCTTCGAAGCCGCAAGGTTGCCGAGTCTGCTTTGACAAGCTATTGGTCGTGGCTTTTAATCATAGCTATTTGCTTTCAAGAAACTTAAGCACGGGCTTTAATTATTTGGTTGGCTTTTGGCTTGACCAAGAGAGGGTAAAAAACTCTTCTACAGGGTAATAAGTTTGAATACACTTTAAAATGTGTTTAAAAAATGAAAATACAAGATATTCAATCTGAGCCAATTTTTATTGAAACAGTGTTTATTGAGAACCTTTTCGACATATTTGGTGGAACCACCCCCACTTTGTGCCACTTTGTCCAGGGGATTAAGATCCTGGGAGCTGAGAGGCCACCAAGTCTTATCGAGAAAATCAGTCTAATACGCCCGACACCACGCTTGGACGATATTCGCCCCGCTTGCATGATATGTGGGCCGGTGCGCCGTCCTGTTGAAAGTAATGATCTTTCCCGTAGCAGTAGCAGTAGCAGTAGCAGTAGCAGTAGCAGTAGCAGTAGCAGTAGCAGTAGCAGTAGCAGTAGCAGTAGCAGTAGCAGTAGCAGTAGCAGTAGCAGTAGCAGTAGCAGTTGCAGTAGCAGTAGCAGTAGCAGTAGCAGTAGCAGTAGCAGTTGCAGTAGCAGTAGCAGTAGCAGTAGCAGTAGCAGTAGCAGTAGCAGTAGCAGTAGCAGTAGCAGTAGCAGTAGCAGTAGCAGTAGCAGTAGCAGTAGCAGTAGCAGTAGCAGTAGCAGTAGCAGTAGCAGTAGCAGTAGCAGTAGCAGTAGCAGTAGCAGTAGCAGTAGCAGTAGCAGTAGCAGTAGCAGTAGCAGTAGCAGTAGCAGTAGCAGTAGCAGTAGCAGTAGCAGTAGCAGTAGCAGTAGCAGTAGCAGTAGCAGTAGCAGTAGCAGTAGCAGTAGCAGTAGCAGTAGCAGTAGCAGTAGCAGTAGCAGTAGCAGTAGCAGTAGCAGTAGCAGTAGCAGTAGCAGTAGCAGTAGCAGTAGCAGTAGCAGTAGCAGTAGCAGTAGCAGTAGCAGTAGCAGTAGCAGTAGCAGTAGCAGTAGCAGTAGCAGTAGCAGTAGCAGTAGCAGTAGCAGTAGCAGTAGCAGTAGCAGTAGCAGTAGCAGTAGCAGTAGCAGTAGCAGTAGCAGTAGCAGTAGCAGTAGCAGTAGCAGTAGCAGTAGCAGTAGCAGTAGCAGTAGCAGTAGCAGTAGCAGTAGCAGTAGCAGTAGCAGTAGCAGTAGCAGTAGCAGTAGCAGTAGCAGTAGCAGTAGCAGTAGCAGTAGCAGTAGCAGTAGCAGTAGCAGTAGCAGTAGCAGTAGCAGTAGCAGTAGCAGTAGCAGTAGCAGTAGCAGTAGCAGTAGCAGTAGCAGTAGCAGTAGCAGTAGCAGTAGCAGTAGCAGTAGCAGTAGCAGTAGCAGTAGCAGTAGCAGTAGCAGTAGCAGTAGCAGTAGCAGTAGCAGTAGCAGTAGCAGTAGCAGTAGCAGTAGCAGTAGCAGTAGCAGTAGCAGTAGCAGTAGCAGTAGCAGTAGCAGTAGCAGTAGCAGTAGCAGTAGCAGTAGCAGTAGCAGTAGCAGTAGCAGTAGCAGTAGCAGTAGCAGTAGCAGTAGCAGTAGCAGTAGCAGTAGCAGTAGCAGTAGCAGTAGCAGTAGCAGTAGCAGTAGCAGTAGCAGTAGCAGTAGCAGTAGCAGTAGCAGTAGCAGTAGCAGTAGCAGTAGCAGTAGCAGTAGCAGTAGCAGTAGCAGTAGCAGTAGCAGTAGCAGTAGCAGTAGCAGTAGCAGTAGCAGTAGCAGTAGCAGTAGCAGTAGCAGTAGCAGTAGCAGTAGCAGTAGCAGTAGCAGTAGCAGTAGCAGTAGCAGTAGCAGTAGCAGTAGCAGTAGCAGTAGCAGTAGCAGTAGCAGTAGCAGTAGCAGTAGCAGTAGCAGTAGCAGTAGCAGTAGCAGTAGCAGTAGCAGTAGCAGTAGCAGTAGCAGTAGCAGTAGCAGTAAAACAGTTCCACGTGAAATAGGAAAATGACAAAATTTGAACCTTTCTGATTTAGTTGAAACTTTACAAACGTGTTTGATAGGAGGAAATTGCACCTTCCACAGGTTTTGCCGCCATTTTGATTCAAGACTCATTTTTAAAAACGGCGAATTTATTTTCATGTGTATTAAATTTGAAAGATCGATTTTACAACAAACAAAAGTTCTAGAAAATTGATTTCTAAACATGAAAACAATGACACTGAAAAAAAAATTAACCAATTTTTCAAAAATTTGAAAATAAAACCTAAAATTGAGATATCAAAAATATACCATTTTGAACATTTTTAATATTTTTTGGAAATAATAGAAGTAATTTACAACCTTTTAAAAGTTATCCTGAGATCGAACAACTTTCATGGACGGACCTCGTAGAACAACGACTTTCTTGATTTTTTCCAACTTGGGATTTTCAAGTAATATATAACTTTGTAATACAAGTAACAATTCTCTATACCATTTACAACAAAATTGGTCATAATAATTATTTTTCTAAATGTAGCCGTTTTCGAAATGTTCGGAGAAAAAGTTACATTTATTTTAATTTTTTTTGTTGAACACGTCTTTTTCAAATGTTACTCCAGTTGCTCCACTGTTTTCATAAAATTTTTAATAACTACATTTAATTTCCTACAACTTATCCGAATGCACATTATTGATCCAACCTTTCGCTTTTGAGTTGTGGGTATTAAGAAAACTGTATTCGAAAAAACTGGACACGCTGATTAGTTATCTTTTTACCGCGTGACTAAAAATAACAGAAATTTTGACTAAAAATAGTTAATCGGTTTATATCGGTAGAGTTTTACCAAAATAGATTAAGAGATTACAGTGATATCTTTGGAACAAGAGGAAGTAGGCACGGCTGCCTTCAGTATGTTCATGAAAAAATGTTTGCTGTTATAGAATGTTTCAAACAATAATAATTTTTTTGCCGTAGGACTACGCCTTACCGCAGGCTGCCAAAAACTTACTTGCACCGGACGCACAGATTCTGGCGGACTTTTCAAGCATAAAATAATTGCAATCGTTGATTAATAATATTTACTCAATTTCTAACGCATTTCCATTCAATTTTTTCATAAAAGGTTCTCGATTTTGGCAAAATAGGCGACACGCATTTGTTGCCAAATTCGAAATCCAACCGTGTTACTTGAAAAATTCCAAGTTGGAAAAAAATCATGAAAGTCGTTGTTCTACGAAGTCCGTCCATAAACGTTGTTCCATCTCAGGATAACTTTTAAAAGCTTGCAAATTAGGCCATTGCAAATCATTTTAAAAGTTTTTGTTCCCCCCCCTTGGATATTGGCTTGAAAAATCGAGGGGCAAAAACATAATTTGTAGGATATGAGTCAATTTTTTTTCATAAGATTAGTTATCTGTGGGTTCTACAGTCTGGAAAACTCGAAAAATTAGGATACGAGTTGAGTTAACGCTTCTAGCACGAAACAAAAATGGAAATTCAAACAATGGAATTTCCGAAAATCGTCCAAAATTTTTGTTCTTAATTTTTGTCTTTTTTTCGTAGATTTTTGCATAGAAAACAAAAACGTATATATTATAAGCAAGAATAGGTTCGGTTTTCACGTTTAAACTTTAAATAAAAATGCCTAAAACCCATGATTTTTTTTGCTCGATTAAAAAATTCACTTTGTTTTTTTTTCGCCCCCCCTTCAGTGGCCGAACACCGGAAGGACAAAAACTTTATAAAATATTTGTAATGGCCTTACTTCTTTTTTTCCAAAAATTTTTTTTTTAATTTTCAAAAATGGTATATTTTTGCTATCTTGATTTTAAGTTTTATTTTCAAATTTGGTAAAATATTTTTTTCAGTGCATAGTTTTTTCATGTTCAGAAATCAATTTTCTAGAATTTCTGCTTAGACATAATTTTTGTAAAATCGATAGTTTTCGAGACACAATCATTTAAACATAATACACATGGAAATAAATACGCCCCTTTTAATAACGAGGTGGTGGAATTGGTGCCAAAACCTGTGGAAGGTGCATATTTCCTCCTATCAAACACGTTTGTAAAGTTTTATCCAAATCAAAGATTTCAGATTTCAACTTTTTTTGGACGATTTGGCGGGGACTGCTCTTTAGCTACTGATAAACTCGGTTACTATAACTTGAACGAATAGTTCCACCAAACCCACCGTACACTGTCCAGTTTGCTCGAGTTATGAGCAACGTGAGCTACCTACGTTTGCTGACAGTATGAGAAAATGCACCCCATCCTAAGACCCACAACGCCCTTACACTCGGAGTGGATGCGATACGCGGAGAAGAAGGAGCGGGAGAACGCGAGTAGGGGGGCTTTCTTTTGGGCGCACGCTTCGAAGCCTCACCGCAAGAGCACGCGAAAGGCTTCAATCCCGAATCGAAGCAACGGAATCTCCGGTGAGCTTGCCGAAGAAGCTGAGCCTTACGAGCCGGTACAATGGCTATATAAAAGACTAAGCCGGTGGAAACATTTTCGGTATTAATCTCGTCGCAGTGTATCCGTGCAGATCTCGAGCATAGCTTAGCAGGGAGATACGGGGTGAACTTTTTTTTGGCTAGGCTCGGTTGGCTTGTTGTGTGCTGTGTTTTGATTTATTGATCGAGCGCAACAATGATTAAGTTCAGTGTGGTAAGTGAAGCATTTCTCTAACGGGGCGACTAAACTAGCCCGGGCGGCTGCTTTAATGGTTTAAAGTGATAGTGATCTGAAGTGACAGTTTATTGGGACAATGTGCGGAAGCAGCTGGACATTCGTGGTGTAAGGACTGCTCGCAAGTGGACAAAAAGCTCTTGAGTTGTTTATGTGATTTCATTATACTCGAAGTGTATTATGCAATATGGCATTAAAAAGTGATTGACAAGCATTAAGGACTGATCAGATTAGAAATTGATGCTGTTAAGTTAAATCAGATAAGATGTAGTAAAAGTTTCAGTTTAAAGTAATTTGACACGATAATGTGCAACTATAAGATTTTCAACAATGTTGCTAATATTCAACACTGAAACAAAACAATGTGAAACTCTTTCAGATATAAGTGATACGAGTTCTCACTCATATTTCTGAACCACCTGTGCAATAAGTGAAAAATAAGAATAACATTCAGTCATCAAACAGTTTCTCCAATTTTTTTCCAAGTGGTGAAGTTCTTCTAGATGCGAAAGAAACAAATCACAATCCTGATCGACAACTGTTTTTTCTATTGTAAATTTGATTCTATTAAAAAATGTCTTCAAAATCTAGAAAAGATCAATCTATTAAGAAAAGCACCAGCTAGATTAATGATATATTTTTAAAGAATAATTGTTTCAGTAAGTTCAAATAAAATAACTAAATTTGAGGATTTTAGATATATTTAACAAATTTGTTAATTTTCGGTCAGAGTTGTCAACGACATTAAAATGTAGCTAAATCCATAAACTGTTGTACAACCAGCATCAAACACAATTGCATTCACTTTAATTAACTGATACCCACATTCGATGAGGTAACCTCAGCTCAGCCGTCATAATAATTTCTGCCCAGTTTTGCGAACCCCTGCCGGCGATTTACGTTGACTGGCGGTAAAGATCAATTTCAATGCTCATTTCTTTAAATTGCTAGTTTATTGTCGATGGCAAAATGAAAGTGCTCGCACGAAACAGGTCCCGTCCATGGCATCCAACGAGCCTCAATCCCATCAAAATGGGCCGCTCCCGGCCTGACGAAGCCAGCAGCATCGTTCGGTCCAAAGCTCGGAAGAAAACCGGGTCCCCGGTGATACCCCACGGTTTTGTTTCGCATTTCGGTTGGCATTTGTATTTTCTCTACGCCATGCCCAGGCAGAAGTTACGTAACTTTTGCAGTGCTCTTCCGAGCCCAACCTTTCACTCTCGCGGGGATTAACGTTTTTCTTAATCAAGATAAATCGTCATCTAGATTGGACACTCCAACCCAACTGTTTACATATCAAATCGCCGCCACTCATAGACGGATTACTGCATGGCACATTTTGTCGACAATCGATTTACCGCCTTTTCTAAACGACAATTCACCCTTCAGGCAACGTCTTTCAAGACTTCAAGCGTTGTTACAGAAATGAATGAAAGCTCTACAAAAGCATGATACTTTCCGTCATCCATTCTCTTGCGTGTTTATATCGGCTGCAAGCGAGCTTTTTAGCGCGGATTGGTGAACAATCATCTCTCCCAGCATGGTAGTCAACACTTGTGACATGTTCATTCATCAACGAGCGGGCACAGTGCTGTTGTTGTTAGCAGCTCGTAAGAGTGTTATGCTTCTCGTGAGGGGTCTTCCGAAAGGTATGATATAATAATGGCAGGTTTTTTTTTCGGTGTTACTAGGTACTTCCTCTTGCGCAGTCCGCACTTCTCGCGAAGAAGTATACCGACGAATGCTTGCCAAATGAGATACGGGCTTTGAAGAGGCCTCTGCAGCACGTGCATTTTGTGGCGGGAAACCTCTCGGCGAAGCAGATAAACAGCAATTTCCGCTCGAAATGCACGCTTTCGGCGTCCTTTTACTGGAATTTTAAATTAAATACGAACAACCTGACTGCTGATTTAAAAGAATTCAATTCTCAATTTGAAGAGATTGATTTTATAATGATAAACTGCAATCTTTTATCGACTGGTAATTCATTCGATGGAGTTTCTTTCAGCTGTGCAGTCTTAAAAAGCAGAAAAACGGTGTTTTTCTCTATCACCTACGTTTCGAATAATTTTTATTCTTTATCAAGGTTCGAGAATGGATCATTTCTTTATCAGGTGGCTAATATGTATACGTGATGTTGAAGTGACCATGTAATGATGAGCCACCTGACAAAGAAATGGTCCATTCTCGAGCCTTGATAAAGAATATAAATTATTCGAAATGTAGGTGAAAGAGAAAAACACCGAAAAACGCTTTTTAAGACTGCAAAGCCGAAAGAAACTTCATTATAATGATTAAAATACAAACTTATAGTAAAAATGTCAAAAATAAGAACGGTTCTTGATTTGAAAGCACTTACTCGATATTTTTTCTTGCAACAAAATTATTATTTTGAGAAAAATCTGCTTTTGAAACTCGAAAAATTAGTAGGTAATTTTTCTGTAAGAACATAGCTTCCCGTACAACCAGACCTTCGCAAAGCCAAAAGGTCCAGCGTCACGTTTTGCGGGAGCAAGCCACACTCTGCTTGAGGCTCCACGATTCCAAAAAGCGTTAGCCAAGGACCATAAGAATTGTTTAGGGCAATTGAAAAAATAGGATGGTCTTGCTGTTACTACTAGGGAAACGATGGAAGTTCCTATGAACACACATTTCCCCGCTTCAACAGTGACCACTTGACGCGACATTGATGAGCAGCAGCAAGGTACTTTCACAATTCGGACGAGATTGTATTATCCGAGTTCATCAACCTCTTTCGTGTCAACTTTACATTGGGACATATCCCGGCGAACTGGCGAAAACGTAAGGTGGCGTTCATATGCAAGGCAAGTGTAAAAGATAAAACCATGCCTAAAGCCTTCAGATCGATTAGTCAGACATCAACGCTTCTCAAGTTGACGGAAAAAATCACGAATGATAACATCCGTAATGAGTTCTTATAGAACACTCCTTTGCATGGCAATCAACATGCTTACCAGCGCGGTAAAACTACGGAAACCGCACCTCATTATCTAGCGACGCTGATTGAAAAGTCACTCCAATGTCCAATACTAAGAGTTGGCACTTTGTGCTTTTTTCGATATTAAAGGCGCGATCGACAACACGTCCTTCGCTTCGCAATTAAAATTAAGATTTTCTCAACAAACGAACCCACCGAACTGTGTCAAACAGCGAATTCACAGCCTCATTAGAAGATACGTCGATCACGGTTTCAGCGATCAAAGGATGTCTTCTACGAAGAGTTCTCTCCCTCTTACCTTGGTCACTAGGGATGGACGCACGCTTGCAGCTCACTGTTTGGCAAAACCAGGGAACTGAACCTCAACTATCCCTTTGGTCACACACTACTATTACACGACTTAGACTCACATATGCTGCTTTCGTGACAGTGCAACTAAAAGCTAAACAAAGTTCAACGTGCACAACACCAACTGCAGCCATGGAGGCAATGCTACACATGCTGCTCTTACATCTTTATGTGCAGAAGAAAGCAGAGCTCGGTGCACTAAAGTTTTAGAGGCGTCAAAACATACTTGAAGTGGACCTGGTTCATCTTCACGTACTAAGGAAGTTCAAAATATCACTCTTAGTAACGGCAGATCTTGATTGGATGGAGGCACGGCCTAGCGTAAATGTTCTATATAGCGTGATTGACACAGATCACACTATATGGCATAATGGAGGACCCGTTCTACCATCTGGTACCGTCTGTTCCTTTATAAATGGATAAAAAATGGAGGTCTGAACATGATCCGTAGTCTACGGACCTGGAATAAAGGAATCGTTTCCACTAGGTTAATAGCCCATAATTTTCCAAGTATAAACATGCGAAAATCGGTATTTTTACGGACAGCTAGGCTTCACTACAAACTCTCAAACCCACTAAATGTGCAGCTTTAAGAAAACTTTTCTGCCAGAACCAAGCTTCATTATTCTTAGTTTCTGGACAATGCGGAATCGAGGGAACTGAGCTTACTGGCAGCCATGCGAGACAAGGATCAGCTCAGCAATTTATTGAACCCGAGCTGTTTCTGGGAAGATCCATAACCGCCGTAAAAGGCAAACTACTGACCTGGATAAAGCTAGAAATAGCATCCCAGCATCGCATCTGCTCTGCGCCTGTGGAACTCTTGCGTTTTTCAGATACAAGTCTTTCGGAAGCTACCTGTTAACTCCATACTCAGTGTAAAAAGTCCAACTCAAGAAGATTTATAGTTTAATTGGAGTTAGTTGGGGATGAATTGAACCCACCCAGTTAGCTTTGGGGTGCTTTGGGATGCTGGCCTACCAAGCCAGTCGTCGTATGTTCAAATCTCGGCTGGGAGGTACTGCTATAGAGTCAGTAGGATCGTTGCACTAGACCCGTAATTATCCTGTACTCTAATAACCGGCTGCGAAGTCTATCGCTAAAGAAGGGTCAAATTCACAACAGGTCGTTTATACCCTTGGCTTTGCTTTTTTTGAGGTTGAATTGGAGCACAGTCTTAAAACTATCCAGCTCAACTCCTTCAATGGGTATGAGCAATTTATAAACTGTGTACAGCAATTCGAGGCCAACTACAAAAAAAACTATCTGCAAGGCTACAGTCAAGTAAGAGAAAATAGAATTTATTACTGAAAACCTGTAATTTATGCTAGGCCATATTGATATTCTAGCATTTTCTCCTAGATCTGAAACAAAAATTATAGCTCACTTCACCGAGAAAAATCAATTTAAATCCGAAAAAAATAACGTACGGTGAATAAAAAAGACCACAAAAATTATTGCTATATCATCAGTACAAGGCATGACGTGGTAAAATAAAGCCATCATACATTATCAAAATTCATTGTTGTCATAAAATAGAGCTAGAACAATTTTGCTAAAAATTTAAATTGATTAATCAAATGAATTTATTTTCTGAAGCAATTGGTTTCCGAAATTTGCACTATTTCGAAGGCGCGTTCGTTTTAAGCGCGTATCATCCCAATACACACGATAGAATTTAATGTGCATATGCTGCACAACTTCGAAAACTGCTGAAATTTTCTATTTATTCATTCAGACGGCCTACAGTAAATCTAGAACTTTTCTTTTCATGCCTTTCAAGTAAAAAAAAGTAGGATGGTTGGCTGATTTAGAATTTCAGTGTACCGTGTTTTACGCTTTATAGTTTTGAAGAATGGAACGAAAAGCTGCCTCTGTTTATGGTGCCTGCTGTCAAGCAGCGAAGAATTCAGCTAACTTTATTATTGCTTTTAATGGAACGTAATAAAACTACTTACGTTTACACATTACTTTTAATGAGTTTGTAAAAATCCCCTGAAAATGCAGAAGCCACAACCAAACCAGGTTTAAAGCAACAATAACAATAATTCTGTGGCTTGCTCTCGAAGATAGAAATTTAATCTCCAAAATGAGCGAAATTTTGTCATTTATATTTACTAAAAAGCATGCAGCACTATGTTGAACAGCATACCACAATAGATCCAAATAGTGGTCGCAGTGGTCTAACCTTCCGACAAAAAAAAGATAAACTGTAGACAAGATAAGTCTGATCCGTTTCCCGGAAAAACCGTTCTCGTTCATGATTCTCCATAGTTCTCTGTGATCAATAGATGGAAATAGTTCTTCGATAAACACCCAAATGGCGATGTTCCAGAAGGAGGCGGAATGGAAGTTAACCTATGAATGCCGATGGACGCTAGTAATGTACCAGCACCTGATCTCTAAGATGTCAAACGAGAAATCGAGCTGCTCAAGACCAACAAAGCCGCTGCGCTGGTAAGGACCAGCTACCGGCAGAGCTTTATAAACCGCCGAGCCGAGAAACGCTGGCAATGGCCCTTATTGGGTTTTATCCAAGATTTGCAAGGGGGAAATGCTACCGGAAGAATTGACGGAAAGAGTGGATTGTCCCATCTACAAAAAGGGTGATCGGCTCGACTGCTGCAACCATCGCGGTATAACGCTGGTAAATGCCGCCTACATAGTATTCTCCCAGATCCTGTTGTGCTGACTGGCAGCGATTACACAGGGTTTCGTAGGAAACTATCAGGCCGGCTTCATGGGGGCTCGCGCCATTATGAGCCAATTTTGTACCATTCAACAGATCTTGTAGAAATGTCGGAAGCACAACATGCCGATACATCAATTTCAAAACAGCATACGATACAATCGATCGGAGCCAGCTATGACAGATAATGAACGAACACAGTTTGCGGGATAAACTGACACGACTGATCAGAGCTACAATCGATCGAGTGATGTGTTTCGTGCGCAGCTCGAGGACACCCTCGAGTCCCTTTGAGACGCGGCGCCGGTTGAGACAAGGTGACGGCTTATCCTGCATACTGTTCAACATCACTCTTGTGGGGGTGATCCGACGAGCAGGCATAGCAACGAGAGGCACGATTTTCTCTAAGGATAGCCAACTCCTAGGCTTTGCAGATGATTTTGACATGACAGCCAGAAACTTTGCGACGACGTAGGCAATCTACGCCAGACTGAAAGCGGAGTCAAGGAGGATTGGACTAAAAATAAATACGTCGAAGACCAAATATATGAAAGGAAGAGGCTCGAAAGAAACAAACGCGCGCCTCCCACGGAATGTAACAGTTCTCGGCGATGAACTAAAATAGTTGGTGAGATCATGAATTTGGGATCGCTGGCGACCGCCGACAGCAACACTAGGAAAGAGATCCAGCGGCGCATCCAAGCGGGAAATCGAGTCTACTTTGCCCTTCGCGAAACGCTACAATCAAGAAGCATACGCTGCCGTATGAAGCTGAAAATATACAAAACTCTTATTAGACCGGTAGTTCTTTATGAACTTGAAACTATGACGCTGCTTGCGAAAGACATACGCGCCCTTGCCATGTGCGAGAGAAGGGTGCTGCGGACAATATTTGGCGGAGTACACACTGAAATGCCGAGCTACACTGCTTGTAGAAATTACCGTCGTGAATCTAGCGAAAATCGGTAGGCTACGGTGGGCCGGACACGTCGTAAGGATGCCGGACAACAGTGTGACGACTGGGAAATTGGCGACGAGTCGCCCAAGATCGAGTTGAATGGAGACGACTGCTTGAAACAGCTCGAGCCACTCTGGCTTTATGCTGTTGACGACGACGATGATGTAATGATTTCGACACTTAAAACCAAGAGCTGCAAGAAAACCTGGGGCAACTCTTGGTTTTGTCATCCAATTGTGTTCTCTTTCAAAAAAAATTAGGTGATTGGGAGAAAAGGCCTTGTTAACATTTACAGTCTTAGTCTTATCAGAATAACCACAAATTCGAGAGATCAGAGATTCCCAACGTGCAACTGGAAAGAGCCGGGAGGCTCGCAAACCATCACCGACGCGGCGCTCTGGAACCGCGGCATGTTTATGTGGGGCGGGGGGATGCTTGCCAACGTCGGCGCCCACAGCCGATCATTTTGGACATTGTGCGGCTGTTGCAAGATGAAGAGTTTCTCATCAGAAAAAACGAACTCCTGACCAGCGTGCCGCGAAGATATCAGTTTTGCTCTGTCCAGCCTCTTCTTCGTTATAGTTACCCCGTGAACCTTGCATTTCTTGTACGGCTTGCATCCCAGGTCCTTCGCCATGATGGTGTGAGCAGTCCCGATCGACACATCCAGGTCAACAGTGGGCTTCCGTATCGAGCGGTTCATTTTTCGACAAACCCGTTCCCTCACTTCCTTGATCCGCTGGTGTCCTAGCCGAACGTGACCGCCCGGATCTAGCGCGGTCCTTGGCCAAGCCCGTCTCCCGGAACCTACGGGTGGTGGTATAGATGAAATTCCGCTTCACCCCGTGGGATTTCAACTACCGAAATATGTCGCCGGGTCGCTCACCTCTCGCAAACAACTTTACTACGACGTTGCGGTACTCCTTCACCGCGCGCGGTAGACAAATAACAAATGACATCAAGTCGACACCTTGCGCGTCGGTTAGCCTATATATAAGGCTAAAGCTGACACCAATACCTATACACAGAATGCACATGATGCGCACCTACACAACGATGAAAAGATGTATTCGAACTTATTGAACACCAGTTGATCAGAACCGAACGTACCAGAAGTCTCTTGTGCCAGTACTGGTATTTCGGTACTGGAAAATCAGTCGGTAGTACCGGTATTCCCGGTTCCAGAGTTCCCATTATCCTCGTTTTAATTGGCTGTCAGTCTATTGATAGTAGAACAAATTTTGTAATCTTTCCAACGTTTCAACTGTGTATTTCTATTCTACTATCAATAGACTGATAGCCAATTAAAACGAGAATATTAAATTCTACAGTCGACATAACAAATCCAGTTCCCATTATCCCAACTCTAATACCGACCTCCTTCGGCGCCTCACAAAGCTACGTCCAAAAAGACAAGGCAAACAAGTCATTATGATACGCTTCCT
This sequence comes from Sabethes cyaneus, assembly GCF_943734655.1. Taxonomy (NCBI): domain Eukaryota; kingdom Metazoa; phylum Arthropoda; class Insecta; order Diptera; family Culicidae; genus Sabethes; species Sabethes cyaneus. Next base: position 53,906,884 of record NC_071354.1, read on the forward strand.
AGTGCCAGAGAATGCTCTCTACTGCGCTGTTGATAGCCATTTTGATGGTACTCCAACATTCCTCGAGAAGGGCTTCTTCCAGTTTATCCTGTTTCGACAGTGCAAGCTTCGAGTTCACAACAGAGTGTTTATGGTACATCCTTAGCATCACTAGGTAGTGGTCTGAGTCAACGATAGTACTCCGACCGGATCTAACATCAATGAATATCTAAGAAGTGCCGGTAATCTATCAAAACGTAGTCAATCTGGGTTCAGGCATCATCCCAGATGACCACCAGGTGTATTTGCTCACAAGTGTGTGCTAGAAGAAGGTACTACGTACAGCCATGTTGTTAGAGGCTGCAAAGTTGTTAAATCTAAGGCCCATTTCGTTGGCGAGGTGGTGTGCGCTGAATCCTTTAAACCCCGGTTTGCATTCCTGATTGTGACTGACCTGACTTTGAAGAGTCCGATTATGTTTCCGCATCTCACCCATCACTAAGCTGTATTTAGCTCTTGTATATTGTAGCAGTTCCGGTAGATGGTATGACCATCACTACAATACTACATACTACAGCACTCGAGTGCTCTCGTGGAAGATAACAGATCAACCGTTCTACGCCCCAAGTTTGCAATCCACACTCCATTTTCATCTATTCCGATTCTTCTGGTCCGAATTTTCTTGATGTTTGCAGCTTGCAAAACCTGCGGCATCAATCCCCTTCCTCGCTGGAGGATCATGACCTCACTGAAATGAAAATGATGATCGGCCGGCCCTAATAGGGAGATCCGACACCGTTTTATGCCGCTCCTAAGATGAAAAACATACACTCAGAGCTCAAAAAAGTCGTCCTATCAGTATACGGCCAAGTTCCAACCGGCACAAATCTTCCACACAATTATAACGAACGCGCTGCACGAGCCCTGATTTGAATTTTCACCGGGGTTGTATTTTGTCGCTCCTCAAATGCCGAAAAACAGTTAAAAAGTGTCGTAAATAAATAAAATGTCGACGATAAATTATCGAAGTGCATTAGTAGGTATTTTTAAACCCTCAATTGATCAACCGGGTACACCTGTACCCCTGTCAAAATTTTCGAGTTCCAGTTTCGGACTGTTCCTTTTAAAATGTCGTCAAAAGACTTGAAATACTCGTTATTCACATAATTTTACGTATATTGAAACGATTAAATAACAACTTTTATTTTCTTAACCGGGTGCTTCAACTGCTAGAATTTTATCGGATTTTCGGTCAGTCGATTTAGGGTTAATAAAGAATAGTCAAGAATCATAGTAGGACCCTACAAACAATCATTCCTTCAAATGAGGTTGTATTGAAATGAATAGTCACTGTTTTTAGTAGTTATAAAATAATATTGTAGCATCTAATATTCAGTTAATCAAAAATGAAACTAATAATAATTTAAATTTTCTATTCTCAGATGACCACTCTTGTGTTCGTGGCTGCAGTGTGCGCCGAACCACCTGTAGGCGGTGGTTACTCCTACTCCGGTGGCCACAGCCATTCGCATGACGATTCCGACGGAGGCTACATTGCGGTTAACAACGGACATCAAACGTCGGAAGGACTTCACGTCGATCCTCATTTGCTTCATAAAGTGAAGGAAATTTTGGTAGAACATGAAAACAGCGGAGGAGGATCATCCTCTTACAGTGGCGGACACTCCGTTCCTTCGACCTCCTATGGAGTTCCATCGTCATCATACGGCCCACCATCCCACTCGTACGGACCACCACCATCTCCGGTCTACGGTGTCCCTTACTCCGGTGGACATTCATCCCGCGTGACTGGAGTCGAACTTGGCCACGTACGCCAAGGAATTCAATTAGCTCAGTACTACAAGGCTCACAGTGCACACTCCTATCCATCTCACTCATACTCTGCTCCGTCAGTGTCACATTCTTCCTACTCTGCTCCATCGTTCGCTTCCCACTCATATTCAGCCCCGTCTCTTTCATCCCATTCTTATTCAGGCCCGTCTCTTTCATCCCACTCATACTCAGCACCGTCTGTTTCATCCCATTCCCATTCTTCGCACTCTTCATATTCGGTTCCGTCGTCAAGTTACGGCGTTCCTTCGGCGTCGTATAGCGCGCCATCATCTTCATACGGAGTTCCTTCTTTCAGCAGCGGCAGCAGCAGCGGCCATTACCGTGCACCGTCGGCTATATACGGAGCTCCATCACATTCATCCGTAACCGGCTTCCGTCCATCACCAGCCTATCACGCACCATCCACCAGCTACCATGCCTCTCCGGCAATCAGCTATCACGCTCCAGTTGCAGTCTATTCAGCTCCACGGCCTGTCTATGGCGTTCCTTATCATCATTAAAATAGGCTTATACCTAATCATACACACATCTAAGTCATTCTACCATGCGGAGCTAATTTATTTACGTGATTTCAGTCCCGTTGCCACCACACGTTACATTGAAGAATAAAAAAACATTGTTACTCTAAAATAACAAATAAAATAACATTTAATTTATTCCGAAATTTACAGTCAGCTATTGTAATATGTCCGAATGTACGGATTCTGCTCAGTTGGACACTTGAACTCCTCGAACAGTTCCCGCAATCCCAAGGTCTTCGTTCGCGTTGTTTCCATCATATTGTTCCACAGTCCGTTTGCCGACAGAGCGTGCCCCTTTTGACTCAGATGCACACAATCGATCGACATCATCGAGATGTCCGGCCTGCCATCGTGCCGGTAAAACACACTGGCCTCTTTGAAGAATGGCTGGTACACAACCGTAAAGTCATCGCTGTGAAAATCGGTCATATAACTAACGCGCTCCATTATGGCAACGAATTTTCGTTCCAGCTGACGGTACAGGTTTCTCCGGTCGGAATATCGCGGCCCAAACAGGCAGGAACACTCGATTGGTCGCGTTAGCTTGCAGGAAAAGGGAAGCTGTGCTTTGTCCATGGAAAACGACAGACTAACCAGAGGCGACGGAACTAGGTTTACGATGGTTCTAAAATAAAGTATGCCGGTTAATAAAAATTAACGATTATATTGTTTGTGTTTGTTACGTACCTTGGCATATTTTGCCTCAAATAGAGCAGCGTTTTAATCAAATATTTCTCCTGCACTTCGTTGATCCACTCGGTGGCATTTGTTTGGTAGCACACATCCGAACAGAAATCGTTGCCACCGATCATGAAAGTCAGCAGTTTCCAGTGCTTTTCCCATCGAACTCTGCGGAATGCATTCGAAAATCCTACTCTGTCAAATAACTCTATTCTCTAATACGAAAAATCATTACCTCGGATCTATTTTCATCCGTTCCACCAGTTTAGCCGCATTGTAGGGCATATCGGTTGTGGTAGCAATATTTTCCGCCACATTGAACTGAGCCGAATGATGCACATTGTACGAGTCGAACAACGAGTACCTGTAGGTAAGCCACCCGATAGATAATGTTGCCAATATTTTAACATTCTGAATAGCATCCTTACCCGAAAAGCTTCGGATTGAACTCCTTCAAAATGTTCGGCAACGTGAGATGGGTGCGCCAGGTCCCCTGACCGCCGATGCACCAGGCCAATCCTCGATTTTCAATCAAGAGCTCCCACAAAGCAACGGAATTCGCAGCCGTGGCACTTGTCAGCGAATCTCCAATGGCGGAGATTATGTCGATATCCCCCGGTCTCAATTTATGAACACTGGTCGGAACCTGCCGGCTCCGGTAGCCCTTGGTGTCGCACGGAAAAGGAACATTCGGCATCACATGCGACTGCAGAAATTCGCCCCGCATCCGGCCTCCGGTGGGCCCCAGCAGGCGATTGTACACCTCGCGAAAGCCTCGATAAAACATGCGAATCGGCATCGAGGCATCCAGTTTGCTCGTCACAATATGGTTCTCGTATTCGTGCGTTCCGGTTAAATTTTTCAGAATGTTGCCCCTCTGCCTGTTGATCGGACTCTGGGCCCGTGCCGCTGGCGCTAGTAAAAGCACGAGCAGCAGCACTGGCAGCGATGGTGACAGCTTTTTTCTCCCGTATGAATCCATCTGCAAAATTGTGTCGTACATTAGGATTACAGAAATCCGATCTGCGGGACATGAAATTAATAGGAAGGGGGGACGAAAAAGTTATCGAAAACTGTATGCAGTATCAGACGGTTAGTTACGAGATTATTTGCTATTCGATGTTTCAATATTCCTCAACATAATATCATTTCGAAAAATAATTGCGACTCTCAGCTGCTTTCTATAATGGTAATTAAAACAGATGGAGGTAGTGGTAGAAGAAAGTAATAAAATTTAGGAGCTTATTGTACACTACGAGAAAGCCACGTCGTTCTTTTTATGATACGGTTCTTTATTTGTATATTTTATTTTCACTTGCTTTCTAAGCAAGTGTAGATATAAAATAATACCAAAGAAATCGAAAAGGCTAGTAAATAAATAAAAAACAAGATTATTTATGGCGGTACAATCCATCGTGAATAACTGAATACAAACATGCGATTAAATCTGCTATTACAGAACATTTGCCAGAGATCGGGATGATGAAGCAACCTTTAATAAAACAGAATAAGCTTAGCCATTTTATTAAACAAGTGTACAAGCAAGAAAACAGAATTGAATGCGAATCGCATTTAATGCAAACAGTTGGCTCCATTTTCACTGGCGTGCTCAAGCTGGGGTATTATTTATGTGCCCCAGGCGTCCGCAGTTTGGCCACTATTTCTGCGATAAGTAAATTTATTTTTATTAAAAAGATGTGGCTTTTCGGTCTCGAGTTTCTTACGAAAACTTTATTTTACGTTCAGCTGACGTTTCGAAGAACTATGCCTTCATCATCGGAGCAACTATTGTTATAAAACATTACAATTATTTAAACAATCTTCATCATTACACATAATTACTTACAACATTTATAAATGTTTTCTTAGTCAAGTGTTTAAACATGAAAATGTTAATTTTGTTTAACCCTCTATACTGAAAGCATAACAAAATAGGAAACGGAAACGGATTGAGTTTAATGCGTCGGGCAGTGCGGAGAGTAACAAAAAAGATGAGTTCAAAAAGACGGCGCTGATGGTACACATGATAGATAATGATCATAATTTTGATCTGTCTAAAGTAACGATTTTAAATCAAGACAATCGAGTTCAAGCACTGCAAATACTTGAAATGTGCCATATATTTACGGACCAACTTACAATAAATTTTAGAACTGATACGAATAATTTAAATGTGGCATATTCGGGTATTTTGCATTCACTTGCTCAGTAATCGTCTAATTTTTACTCTCTTTCTCTCCGTCTCTCAAATTAAATACAGAAGCTTCGTTTACAGCAGCATATTAGAAAGTTCATATTGGAATAATTGATCTGGTTGTGATGTGCGTAGACGGTTATAGTGTAAGTTGGAATTTTAAGTTAGCCAATACAATAGTTAGTTTGTAAAAAATCCGTTTCCGTTTCCTATTTTGTTATGCTTTCAGTATAGAGGGTTAAACAAAATTAACATTTTCATGTTTAAACACTTGACTAAGAAAACATTTATAAACGTTGTAAGTAATTATGTGTAATGATGAAGATTGTTTAAATAATTGTAATGTTTTATAACAATAGTTGCTCTGATGATGAAGGCATAGTTCTTCGAAACGTCAGCTGAACGTAAAATAAAGTTTTCGTAAGAAACTCGAGACCGAAAAGCCACATCTTTTTAATAAAAATTCAACGGTCTATTATAATTATCAGTAAATTTATTTGCGTAAAAATAGTACGAGTTTTAATACCAGTTACAATTTAAATTTAAAATTTAGTTTCAAGCCTAATTGAAGCTAAATTTCTAGCTCAAATTCAATTGTATTTTCATGCCCAATTTCAAATCTAATTCCAAATACAATGCCAAGTGCAATTTAAATCCAATTTCAATTTCTATTTTAAGTCCGCTTTCATGGCCATTCCCTGTCAAATGAATCATATCTCATGAAGCAAATAACGTAGAGTAAACAGTTTCTTACGAATTTGTTAGTAGATTTGCTTAGCATATTCGCAGATGGACTACCGATGGATCTAGAGGTAGCCCGCTTCCTGCTGCTCTCCGGAAGAAAAAAAAACATAAATGGAAAAATGACACAGGAGGAGAAAAAACGGAAAAGAGTACGGAGGAACACGTGTCAAAAAAAACTGAAAAGGTGAGATAGAAAATGGGAAAAAACGCGAAAACGAATAAATGGAGAATAAGAACCGGCATGGAAAATAGAAAAAGGTGACAGAATGAGAGAAAAACCGGAGCATAAGAAGAAAACAGAAGTAACAAAGAAGAATACGGGAAAGAAATAGAAAGAAAACAAGGAAAATGAGAGTAAGGGTTGGAAAACCATAAAGCAAACGAGGAAAAACAGGACTGAAGAGGAAAAACAAATAAGGAAAAACAGCGCGGTAAAACAAGAAAATGAAGAGAAAAAAATGTAAACGAAAGAAAAGACGGATAAGATGGAAAAGAAAAACAGAACGTTACAGAAAAGGAGGAAAGCTGAACAATATAAGAGAAAGAAGGGAACAGACGACTACGAGAAACGGAACAAGACGAGAAACAGCACGAAAAAAGACGAGAACCGGGACCGATAAGAAGACCAGGACGGAAAATGCCAAAAAAGACGAGGCAAGAGAAGAGGAAAAACGGGCTTGAAAATGAGGAAAACCGGAATAAAGGCAACTGAGTACTCAGGAAAAGGGCGAAAAACGGGGCAAGAAAAAAACACAAATGGAACAAAGAAAGAGGAAGCAATGGACAGAAAATAAAATAAGAACGTCCCATGAAAATAAAAAAAATAGGTGGAAAAGAAAAAACGAGGGAAAGAAGAGTAAAAACGCGAAAGGCATATGGAAAAGAAAACAATAGCGTGAGAGAAAAAAACCGACAAAGGAACCAAGTAAAATTAGAAAAAGAGATCAAACGGGATATAAAAAGAGAAAAATATGATAATGGATAGAAGAATGGAACAAAAAAAGAATAAAAGAATTAAGACAACAGGAAAAAGGAAGAGGAAAAGACGAATAACAGAATATAAAAAACGAAATCTGAATAGGATATGGAAAAAGGGATAAAAAAAAGTAAAACACGACTGAAAATAAGAAAAATTCGAACAGGAAACGAAAAAAACAAGCAGCGAAACAGACAATATGGGACAAAAACAGGAAAAGGCGATTAAAAGAGGAAAATACGGAAAGAACGATCAAGAATATCAGGTTCAATTTCAAGTTGAATTGCAACTTCACTTCTATTTTCAAATGTAATTCCAGGTCTCAAGTCCAATTTAAATCCAACTTATGTTCAATTTGAATTCCAATTTTAAGCTCAATTTCAACTCTTATTTCAGATCTAATTCCATGTCTAATCCAATTCCAATTTCAAATAAAACTTCAAATTCTGTTTCAAGTCCAGTTTCAACTCTAATTCCAAGTACAATTGGCAGTCTGAATCACTCTAAATTGAAGTTCAATTTCAAACACAATTCTGGATCCAATTTCCAGTTTGAAATATCATTTACTTCACAAGTAAAGTTTCAAGCTTAAATTCCAAATTTTTAATCCAGTTTTAACACTAATTTCTAGTCCAACTCCAACTTTGATTTGTAAATCTAACTGCACCCGAAAGTCCGGAGGTTAATAAGGCCATTGCAAATCATATTTAAAGTTTTTGTCACTCCCCCCCCTGGAAATTGGCTTGAAAAATCGGGGGGCAAAAAAAAATTCGAAAAATGAGTCTCCGAGTTGAATTAACGCTTCTAGCACGAAACAGAAATGGAAATTCGAACATTGGAATTTCAAAAAATCGTCCAAAAAAATTTCCTTCGTTTTTGTCTTTTTTCGTATTTTTTTGCACAAAATATAATAACGTATATATTATAAGCAAGAATAGATTCGGTTTTAACGTTTAAGCCTTAAATAAAAATTCTTAAAAACCATGTTTTTTTTGCTCGATTAAAAAATTTACTTTGTTTTTTTTCGCCCCCCCCCCCCTTCAGTGGCCGAACACCGGAAGGACAAAAACTTTATAAAATATTTGTAATGGCCTAATTAAATAGTAGTAGTAAAAAATAGTTCGAATCAATCTCAAGTCCAATTGCATGTTAAACAACAACTACAATTACTTATGCAATTCCTAACTCAATTCCACGTAAAACTAAGCTTGATTACAATTTCAGTTCAATTTTATGCTAATCTATACCCATAAAAATGGATTTCTATCTGTCTGTCTATCCGGATGTTCCTTATAGAATCGAAAACTACTAAACCGATCGGCGTGAAAATTTGCATCTAGGGGTTTTTGGGGTCAGGGAAGGTTCTTATGGTGGTTAGAGACCCCTCTCCCCAGTAAGAGGGGTGGCTCCTATACAAATCTATACCTATAAAAATAGATTTCTGTCTGTCTGCGCGTATGTTCCTTATAGAATCGAAAACTACTGAACCAATCGACGCAAAAATTTGCATGTAGGGAATTAGGGGCCGGAGAAGGTTCTTGTCATGGTTAAACTCCCCCCATTAAGAGGGGGGTTCCCATGCAAATGAAACACAAATTTCTGCATAGCTCGAACTAATTCAGAACTCGAACCGACTCCAGAACTAATCACGCAAATGGAACAAAATTTGGCATGTGGGTATTTTTGGAGATAAGAATTTTTTCTATGGTGCCATTGAGCCCCTCCCCTCTTTAAGAGGGGAATTATGACCCCAACCCCCTTTAAGAGGGGGAGCTCCCATACAATTGAAATACAAATTTCTTCATAACTCGAGAACTAATCAAGCAAATGGAACCAAATTCGGCATGTGAAGGTTTGTGGAGGCTAGAGTTTTTTCTAAGTTGAATTAGGACCGCTCCTCACTCTAGGAGGAGGGGCTCCTATACAAATGAAATACAAATTTTCTCATAACTTGAGAACTAATCAATCAAATGTAACCAAATTTGGCATGTGAAAGTTTTTGGAAGCAAGAATTTTTTATATGATGAATTAGGAGGGATGGGGGTGGGGTTCCCTCACAAATGAAATACAAACTTCCTCATAACTCGAGAAGTAATCAAGCAAATGGAAACTAATTTGGCATGTGGGGGATTTTGTTTATGATGGTTTGAAACCCCTCACCCCTGTGGTAGGGGAATAAAAACTCTCAAACAAACAAAACAGAAATTTTTGCGTAACTCAAAAACTAATCGAATTCGAGAAAATTTAGACTCTTCCATAAAACACAACAGACAGTAACAAGACCACCAAAAACTCTCTGCAGCCCCCCGCAGTAATCACCTCTGCCTAGGTTTATTTGTTTTCCTAGGTCTACTGACTTCTATTACTTTCCTTCAGATGGGTCCAAACGTGTGACAACGAGTAAGAAGAGGATCACCCCGAGGATCGAAATGGTACTTTCCTCGAAAAAGTTTTCCGTGAAATGGTATTTTTTGCGTAAGGTTTTTCGCGAAATAGTATTCGGCGAAAAGTTATATGTTATCACGGCAAATATTTAAGTGCTATCCGCTTTATTTTATCTGGCTAAGTAACGGGGGGATTGTTTTCTACTTTTTTTGTCGGAAGGTTTGACCACTGCGACCATTATTTTGATCTATTATGGTATACTTCTTCTTTTGTCTAGGTATTAGTTGCCGACAAAACACTATTGATGATAGTGTTAGTCATTGTCAATTCATACCTCTTCTCCCAGTCCGGCATTGCACTTCTTATGAAGTTTATTACCTGATTGGGATTTGTAGACCTGACTTCGAAAGGCTCCATTGTTCCTTTACCGAAGCTTCTTATTCTGCGAAGAGTTTCGCTTTGGAATTCGTAGAGTTGGCAAGTATCGTTGTTCAGCCTACCAATCGTTTTGAGATGGCGTTTGCTCGGACAGTGACCGGCAAATAGTCCTATTATTATATTTAGTTCGGTTTTCTTCAAATTAAGCAAGTTTTCTACTTTACTGTGAGCAAAAATTTAAAATTTGTAAATTAAACTGCCCATGCTTTCATGGTGACGTAACTGTCAAAATTTTCTAAGGTTGAGCTCCTCAGAAACTAGCTAAACTCGAGATTGTGACAGATTCACGATTTATGTACAAAACATTTTAATTTGTGGCAAGACGAAGTTTGTCGGGTCAGCTAGTTCCAAATAAAATTTCAATAAAATTTTAACTGCAATATCAAGTCCAACTTTTTGTCCCATTTTCACTCCAATTTTAAAACTATCTTCAGACCCTTTTCCAGTCAATGTAAGTCCAATTTCCAAACCAATTTATAGTGAAACTGAACGATACGATTTTAAGTAAAATTCCAAGCCAAACTTCAACGCAACTTTTAAACTCTGTGTTATTTCTGATCTCCAGTTTAGTTTTAAGCTCAATTCCAAATACAATTTCAAATCCGAGTTGAGGTGTTGAGGTCTGAATTCAATTTCAAATCCACAATCTAGGCTAAGGAACGGATTAATCAGAGGTCGCCTATTTTAACCAGTTGAACGCAAATGAGCGTAGCGTAAACTGCAGTATTTTGAACATAGTTTCAGTATTTAATAAGAATCTCATCTTGAACCACTTAACCATAGATGTAAATCATTGAAACACTATTTCCTGTCTTTTGCGACTAGACATATGATGAATTAAAACCTGTTTTCAAAAAACCCGATTTAATCCACCTAGTGGTGAAAGGAACCTTTGTTATACGGTCTTACTTGCTCTTTGAGATCGAAATCGACAAGTCTTCGGTACATAATTCATCTATTGGTTAACGTTGCGTAGTGCGTTGGTTTTCATAAAATTTTTGGAAATTGAATAAGTTTACAAAATTTGAACAAAATAGCAGCACTTATAAATTTTGATAGATCCTTTTTTCATGAAATTACTGAGTAAGGGTAAGTTGGTTGTTACTAATTTGAGTAAGTGCAAATAAAAGCAAGTTGTAAGAGGAAATATTATTCTTTAACATATACATTGCGTAGTAAAGATCTAATTTATAGGTTTTTGAACTATGCATAAATTCCTGTAATGCCATTCTTTTTGATTGACATCAATAAATTTCATCTATTTTTATTAACCTTCAATTACTCACGCATTTTGTACAACACGTGTAGGTTTTTGAATGCCATATTGTTATAAAGTTACAAATCGCTGTTTAACTAACGTATATTCTTCAATTACCTTGTTATGAGCAAAATGTCATAATTATTCAATGCATTATTATTTTAAATTGTTGGGAAAATAGATCAGCATAAACTGACATCACAGAAACGAAGCAGTCAGTATGTGAGGTGTACCGCAATTGACCCCAACTGGAATTTTCTTTCGTTTCTTCATATGGAAAAATGATGTCTGTATGCAGCAAAACTATCAGGAAATGTAAAATGTTTAAAATGTATCCGTCTGCTGGTAGCCTAGTAATTCGGGGTCAAAATTTTGGTATTTTTTATAATCAAAGTTCTACAGTTCCTAAACAAGCAAACATAGAGGTATGCTATTTTCAGCAAAGTTGTGTATTTTTACTATTTGTACAATTTTGTAGTACATAAACAAGTCATACAATAATTACAAAAAGAGCTAAAATAGAAAAACTGATTTTACAAATTCATATACAATAAAAAAAGAATTTGCTATCTTCGCTGAATAGATAGAAGGTTACTGTATTCAACAAAATTTTTTGTAATTAGATGCTCTAAAACTTTGCAGAACATATCAATGTGTTATATTGAAACTGAAGAAAAATAATTTTTATATTTCACTTTTAGGGGGATTAATCAAAATTTAAATTCTACCAGACGATAGAGTTTTCAATTTCAAGAAACTCTTCCGAAGGTTCCATAAACCTAAAACCATGTTTTCCCAGTCAAAATTCTAGTGCGCATGTCTTTTTGGCTTTGGGTCATTGTGCGCGCGAGTAACCGTATTACAAAAGTTGGCGCGAGTGTTGGAGGATTAATATCTTTTGATCGATATTTATTTTGAAACGATGATTCTACAATTGATGAAGGGACGGTAAGGGAAAGTAATGAAGAAGGATTTTTTCGGGAATGAAGGGGAAGGGTGGAAAGGAAGGGGGGGGGGGGGGTAATAGGTAGCTATGGTTAACAAGTTGTCGCTGTGACTCCTATCTTTTGTCCAATGCTGGAAGGTGCATGGGTCGAACCAAGCTGTAATCAGAGATTATAACCGGATTTGAACCCACAACACCTGCCAGGGCGTGTCGCTCACTGGTACCCGTGTACCTTTGAACCACAGAGGCGCTGGACAAAAGAAGTCTGCACAACCCCCCTTATTAACCATAGCGCGACATGGGTTGTTCTATTTTTAGACACACAATGTGCCTCTTCCTACACCTACTGTAGAAACCACCGACCGAGAAGTTTTAGTCTAACGTCTTTTTACTTTCAGGACGACGACACTATGCAGGCCCTTACGACTTGCAAGGTACTGCGTGTGACGCTGTTCGTCCGAAAGCGTGTTAGTCCGCGTTTCTCAGCGCGGTTATTCGGAGAAAGGCTCCGTTCCTATGAAAATTGACCAAACTCGTGACTTTAGTCATGACCTTGAAATGCGGTCAGGCATATATAAATATTTATTTTGAAACGATGATTCTACAATTGATGAAGGGACGGTAAGGGAAAGTAATGAAGAAGGATTTTTTCGGGAATGAAGGGGAAGGGTGGAAAGGAAGGGGGGGGGGGGGGTAATAGGTAGCTATGGTTAACAAGTTGTCGCTGTGACTCCTATCTTTTGTCCAATGCTGGAAGGTGCATGGGTCGAACCAAGCTGTAATCAGAGATTATAACCGGATTTGAACCCACAACACCTGCCAGGGCGTGTCGCTCACTGGTACCCGTGTACCTTTGAACCACAGAGGCGCTGGACAAAAGAAGTCTGCACAACCCCCCTTATTAACCATAGCGCGACATGGGTTGTTCTATTTTTAGACACACAATGTGCCTCTTCCTACACCTACTGTAGAAACCACCGACCGAGAAGTTTTAGTCTAACGTCTTTTTACTTTCAGGACGACGACACGAACTTGTTAACCATAGCTACCTATTACCCCCCCCCCCCCCCTTCCTTTCCACCCTTCCCCTTCATTCCCGAAAAAATCCTTCTTCATTACTTTCCCTTACCGTCCCTTCATCAATTGTAGAATCATCGTTTCAAAATAAATATTTATATATGCCTGACCGCATTTCAAGGTCATGACTAAAGTCACGAGTTTGGTCAATTTTCATAGGAACGGAGCCTTTCTCCGAATAACCGCGCTGAGAAACGCGGACTAACACGCTTTCGGACGAACAGCGTCACACGCAGTACCTTGCAAGTCGTAAGGGCCTGCATAGTGTCGTCGTCCTGAAAGTAAAAAGACGTTAGACTAAAACTTCTCGGTCGGTGGTTTCTACAGTAGGTGTAGGAAGAGGCACATTGTGTGTCTAAAAATAGAACAACCCATGTCGCGCTATGGTTAATAAGGGGGGTTGTGCAGACTTCTTTTGTCCAGCGCCTCTGTGGTTCAAAGGTACACGGGTACCAGTGAGCGACACGCCCTGGCAGGTGTTGTGGGTTCAAATCCGGTTATAATCTCTGATTACAGCTTGGTTCGACCCATGCACCTTCCAGCATTGGACAAAAGATAGGAGTCACAGCGACAACTTGTTAACCATAGCTACCTATTACCCCCCCCCCTTCCTTTCCACCCTTCCCCTTCATTCCCGAAAAAATCCTTCTTCATTACTTTCCCTTACCGTCCCTTCATCAATTGTAGAATCATCGTTTCAAAATAAATATTTATATATGCCTGACCGCATTTCAAGGTCATGACTAAAGTCACGAGTTTGGTCAATTTTCATAGGAACGGAGCCTTTCTCCGAATAACCGCGCTGAGAAACGCGGACTAACACGCTTTCGGACGAACAGCGTCACACGCAGTACCTTGCAAGTCGTAAGGGCCTGCATAGTGTCGTCGTCCTGAAAGTAAAAAGACGTTAGACTAAAACTTCTCGGTCGGTGGTTTCTACAGTAGGTGTAGGAAGAGGCACATTGTGTGTCTAAAAATAGAACAACCCATGTCGCGCTATGGTTAATAAGGGGGGTTGTGCAGACTTCTTTTGTCCAGCGCCTCTGTGGTTCAAAGGTACACGGGTACCAGTGAGCGACACGCCCTGGCAGGTGTTGTGGGTTCAAATCCGGTTATAATCTCTGATTACAGCTTGGTTCGACCCATGCACCTTCCAGCATTGGACAAAAGATAGGAGTCACAGCGACAACTTGTTAACCATAGCTACCTATTACCCCCCCCCCCCCCTTCCTTTCCACCCTTCCCCTTCATTCCCGAAAAAATCCTTCTTCATTACTTTCCCTTACCGTCCCTTCATCAATTGTAGAATCATCGTTTCAAAATAAATATTTATATATGCCTGACCGCATTTCAAGGTCATGACTAAAGTCACGAGTTTGGTCAATCTTTTGATCGGCAAAACCGATTCTTCTGAAATTTTGCAGATATATTTGCAGCATTAAAATCTCTAATTTGATGCCAAAATAATTCAAATTAGATAAATCATCTTAGATGAAATCGTTATAAATTATTGTAAATTTTAATATGTTGTATTCAATTGCTCATAACTTTCAAATTAAACGTCCAATCAAAAAACAAATCAATAGTGATCTATTAGGTTATGTTACCTTTCAAATGAGACTAATAACGCCTAAATCGGTTTAGTCATCTCTAAGAAACAGGCGATAATTATTACCTTGTCAAAACAGGTTTTTTAAGCATAACTTTTAAACTACTTGTTTGTTTTCAATAAAATTTACCCAAAAAATTTAGTGTTAACAAGAGTTTTCATTCGATACCAAAATCATTGAAATCGATCATTTGGTTCCGGAGAAAATCGTGTCACGTAATTTTCACTTTGTTACTTATAACTTTTAAACGAAATGTCGGACCTCGAAGCAATTGAATAGTGATATACTAGGCAATAATACCTTTCAAACAAAAGTAATAGCGAACAAATCGGTTCAGCCATCTCCGAGAAACAGGCAATAGAAAAGTTGTGCCCCGCACATACATACACACATACACACACACACACACACAGACATTGCTCAGTTCGTCGAACCCTGTCGAATGGTATATATGGCTCGGCCCTCCGGGCCTCGGATCAATTTCGTGTTTTTCGACCAATTCCTAAACCTTTGTTATAGTATAACAAAGGTAAAAGATTCATGTTTTGGTTGCTGAAGCTAATCGTCACCTGGCTACTGCTGAAAAGGATCTCCACCTTGCTACTTTGAGCACTGATTACAGCATTTCAAAAAGTCAAGCACTCAACTTTAGCATACCAACATAACTGTAGTAGAGATGTGAGCACTTGCGCCATTTGATGCCATGATCACAAGCTTATAACAGTGATAATTTGGGGCAAGTAAGTAAAATTCAGGATTACTTCAGAAAGCACCTTGGTGATTAAAATGCGTTCGGATTGATTAAAATTATTTCCAGAGCATCAATTTTTAGTGTAAAAAATCAGAAATTTAGCTTAATAATAGTGACTTTCAATGATAACAGCTTGAAGAATTAAAGTCAACAAGACGATTGGTATGCTGACATCCTCC
The DNA here is from genome assembly GCF_943734655.1 of Sabethes cyaneus. NCBI lineage: Eukaryota > Metazoa > Arthropoda > Insecta > Diptera > Culicidae > Sabethes > Sabethes cyaneus. The sequence continues at coordinate 53,922,477 of NC_071354.1, forward strand.
ACTTAGTCAACCTATCGCTTATAATAAGGTAAAACAATCAGTGATAACAATCAAAAGTAGTCGAGACAAAAATGACCTGTTTTCCGCAATTTGAGCTAGAAATGCCCTATAGTACTTGCACCTGTTTCCCTCCAAATGAAAACGAACTAAGGTACCCTGGGGCAAGTGGGAATACGGGGTACGTGGGAACAGAGCTCATAACTCTCTTCAACCTCATTTTCTTCAACCGAACCTTTCTGGAAATGAAAGATACAACTCAAACGCATGTATTAAAACTATAGATTATTTATAACAGGCATTCCAAACATCAAAATTGGACTTTAAATTTGAGCGTTATTTTCAATTTGCGTTGTAAGTTTGAAGCACCTTTCTATAAATGATATTTTGGCCACTGGTTTTACGTAAAAGTACATGTTTTTCTGACAGTAGGTAAACATAACGAGTGTATTAACAAACAAACACCCGAAAACTAGTTGTTTAATTTGACAAACGGCATTGAAAAAATAGGTCGAAATAAGGTCGGTACTTCAAAGCACCCGGGGCAAGTGGGACCTATTAAAAATAAAGTGTTTCAGCACAAAACTTCCTGTCTTAATACATTTTTTAGATGAACTACCGAACATTTTCAGTTCAATTACATAATATTTATACCAGTAAAGCTTTTAAAATAAAACCGAAAAGGACTAAACCAAGGCGCCCCAAAAAAGGAGCCCGTATGCACAGCTTGCGAGGGAACAAACAGTTTGGTCACATTTTCGTTATACCTAAACAATGTTAATTGAATTTGGAAAGGCAAATTTGATATAATTAAGCAAATCTGCAACTGGAATTGAAACAATAAAGTGGTTATTATAGCGTAACTATCTCTTATGAATAGCTCTACCGAATTGGGCATGGTAGAACAAACAGATCATAATCGTATTTTCGAGCTATTAGACAATGGTTAATCCTAAATTACGTCTCGCAAGAATTGGATACAACGACATATTCAACTAAATTTCAATACAATAATGCTTTACAGCGTAATTGCTCACGATCTGTGTTTTATATAAATTATAAAGTCGCCCGTTGTGATCTGAGTTTGTTACGCTATTTTTGAATGAACCCTTCGTACAAATATTGTTTTTGATTGCTTCTTACAATGCTTTAACATTGCTGTATATTAACTTACACAATTTACCATTATTTAATGCTTTTTAATCAAATTTGAATATAAGTCCCACTTGCCCCGGTAAATGGGGCACGTGGGACCTATCGCCATAATTTTGAAAATTCTCCTCCAGATTCATTTCATGTAAATTGATAGGCCTTTTTCGTAATTAATCCTTCGAAGTGATACCACTAAAGAGTTTTTATGCTGAAAGAATTTTGAAATAATCATAGGTATAGAAAACACAGAGGAATAAACCCAAACTATGCATTTTTTAGGTCCCACTTGCCCCAGTGTACCTTACTATTTTGCTGTTTTTTCTTGTCTTAAAAAAAATACATTAAACGATATAATTTTGACGTAAATTTACAAAATGCATAAAACCATGCTCAAACTATCGTGTCGTGCCATTATCTCGATTTTTTCAATTTTGTCACTTACACTCCATTCCTTCCAACTCCCTCACATGAATGTAAACTGAAGTAGGACTTAAAATTGGATCAGAGCTTGAAGCTTTACTTTTAGTTCAACTGCAATTTAAACTTGAAACTGAATTGGAATTCAGATTTTAAGCCGGACTTAAATTAGTCTTGGAATTAAATTTGAAACTTGCATTTAGAACTGGACTGGAAATCTTACATGAATGTGGGCCTTTGTTTAGACTATAAATTGGGTTTTAATTGGAACTACAAAGGGATAAAATTTTAGCTTGAAACTGGACTTGAAATGGAAATTTAAAACTTTAAAAATAATTTGCAATGGCCTAACTAAATTAATGGCGTTAAAATAAATACGCAATCCTACGATTACTTAATTTTTACCGACCGAAACATAGTTTTAAATGGTCGGTGCCTCACCTTTTTTATGTCTGGGCATACCAGTGCTGTTATTTGTATTACTGAATGCAAGAAAAATGCCAGGATGCCCATAAGCAATAACAGAAGCAGTAAATCAACTGCTTATTGGCATACCTAGCATTTTATACTGCAGGTTGCTGTTTATTAGCTTTTTGACTGCATAACTGTTTTAAGTCAGCATCCAAAATTCTTTTCAAATTCCTCATGTCGGTAATCAGTTGCAAACAAGCATTGCCAGCACTATACGAGAGTTAGTAGTAAAGTAACCGTATATTTTGCCTAAGTAGTTTTTAAGTGGCATTTAAGCTGGCCTAAATACTTATTGACTGGCATTTGAATTACATTGGTAATACCTATTGGTTATCTGGGCTTTTGCCATCACAAGTGCGCAATCGCGCTCATAAAAATGCTGCTTTAGCTTGAACCGTTTCGGTTTCATCGGCGCACTTATTGCTTGAAATATGTCGAAAAAGTGCGCCGAAGATTCCAGAACGATTCAAAGTCAAATAGCATTTTAATGAGCGATTATGCCCTTTCGATCGAAAAATATTTCTTGCAATCTTTTCTTATGTGTTTCAACTTTTTACGCAACGAGTGTGTATCCTGTAAGAAAAATTTGCAAATAATCAAATCGGTGCTATTTGAGCCATTAGGGTCAGGGCTGGTAGCGGTCAGATTTGTCGTTGACGTTTGATGATAATGTTTCGAGTAATGAAAATTAACTAGCAAAAACTATGCCAAATGTGAACTGTTTATGGTGCGGCAGGAAGCCGATGGTAAATAAAAATTCCCACCATATGAATTTCATTGGTATAAAAGTTGTATATCAAAATTGATGTTTGACTCCATTTTTAAATATACGATGACGGGTAGTAATTCAATATAATGCAGATATTCTAGAAATGTTTTTGCCCTAAAATTTTTGCCTTAATAACCCTATAGTATGGAATTTTCCAAAACATGATTGACTTCTAGTTAGTTAGTTAGTTAGTAACCATTGCATGATAAAAATTCATGTTTGACGTTATTTTTCGATACAGTATGGCAACTGGGGATTGAGGGTACTTATCGTTTCGTGATAATTATAATAGACCGTTGAATTTTTATTAAAAGATGTGGCTTTTCGGTCTCGAGTTTCTTACGAAAACTTTATTTTACTTTATTTTAGTATACTTTATTTTATTTTAGTTCTTCGAAACGTCAGCTGAACGTAAAATAAAGTTTTCGTAAGAAACTCGAGACCGAAAAGCCAAACCTTATCGTTTCGTGCATTTTGTTTGATAATAATCTGACATCTTGTGTTTGAAACAAGTCAAAACTTCGAACAATAAAATCAAACGTCGAATTATTTCAATGAGATGTGAAAGATTCAATGATATCCATCATAACATCTTGAATTTGGACCTGACAACCTCCTAATGTTTTGAGGCAATCACAAATTAAATCAAACGAACAAATTGTCACTACCCAAGTAACAATTTGGGTTTTATTACACTCTTATGATGGCATTTAAGACCAAAATTGGTCATGAAAACCGCCTTAAAAGTACAATAAAACTCACATTGTTGCTTGGGTAGCGTGCCCACACCTACTTGAAAAATGGGGCACCGATCTTTCAAAAGTATATTTAGCCTGACAAAATCAAGTAACCGATGTGTTTTCATGCATCAATTGACTTATCGCTCCGGAATTCCAAATTGCACCGTGAGGTTTTCTTACAATAAATTTCATAGAGAAAGTGGAAGTTGTGCCCCAACCTGGGCACCGCAGGGGACTTGAATCTGTAATTAAAATTGGCTTGAACTTCGACTTAAAATTGATATTAAATTGGACATGAAAAAAGCAAAGCATAGCAAAGCCTAGGTGCTAAATTCCGCTATCGAAACTTGACCTTCTGTTTTTATACGACAGACTTCGCAGCCAGCTGTTAGAGTGCAGGACAATTGCAAGGCCAGTTACTATTGACTCTAACGGCCTCTCCCAGTCGAGATTCGAACATACGACGACTGGCTCATTAGGCCAGCGTCATACCTCGGAGCCAACTGGGAGGCATAGAACATGAAATTGATCTGAAATTTTGGCCAATTTAGACGTTGGGCTGGATCTGACATTAAACTTGGAATTGCGCTTTAAATTGAACTCAGACTTGCACTTGAATTTAGACTTTCGATTAGAATTGAAATCAGAAATAAAATAGCACTTGCAATGGTACCAGAAATTGGACTTGTAATAAGACTTAAATTGGACTGGAAATTAGATTTGAACTCGCACTTGAAATTAGTTTTAATCTGACCTAAAATTGCACTTAAAATTAGACACAAAATAGTATTTAAAATTGAATTTAAAATTTGACTTTTTAGAATTACATTGGACTCAAAATGTATTTGAAATTGGACTTAAATTTGGCCCAATTTAGGCATAAAGCCTGACCTGAAGTAGAAGTTGTAGGGTATGTTGTTACATCGTCGTAATTGCCTATTCCCGTCCTTTCCAACACAAATTATTAAAAATATCAACACTTTTATAACACACAATGCAAAACTAGTTATTCCCTAATATTTTAGTTAGTTGTCTATCACATGCGATCAATCAAAGTGAGCTGAGATCTATTTAAATGCTTTTTATCATTAAAGATGTCCTACCAGCCAAATTTCCTACGTTTTTTCGTGCGACGAAGAAGACAATGTAGACTAATCGTTTTAATTTCCGTCATTCATAAATGTAAATAACTCACGCAAGGCATTGTCGTTATTCTACAGCCAGAAAAACTTGCCTGACCTGCAGAAATTTTGTAGAATAACATTTGTCATGCCGTCCTAGACAAATACATGCGCGTTAGCTTCGTAAATATTGTTGTGATTTTTAGTTTGGACGATGAAAAATTTTGATGGACGAATTTTAAAACGGTACGACGAATTTTATAAATAAAGTCAGTTGCGTTATTTCAATAATACGCTTTAATAATCGCTTTTCAGTGATTTCAAAGTTCACTGATCGGAAGGTAAGTGTGTTTTAGTCAAGTCAGCACAAGAAGTTTTGGAGTATTCATTAAATCCTTCCAACAAATGATGAAAATTAGAATGGCTTTACTTATTACGACGGAAATTAGAAAAAATCCCTACATTTGATATTGGACTTAAAAGTGGACTAAAAATTAAACTTGACTTCATATTGAATTTGAAATTAAGCAAGAAATAGGACTTGTAATGGTCACTAGAGTTTAAAATCTGAGTTAAATTTAAATCTGAAATTTTGCTTAACATCGGAAACGAAATCCGAATTGGCATTGAAATTGAAATTAAACCTGAAACTTCACTTGAAATTGGACTTTCAATTGGATTTGAGACTGGATCTGTCCTTACGCAGCTAGATTGTTTGTCGCAAAAATGCAGGACTATCAAATTTGTCTGGGTACTTTCTAGCTACAACTTGAGGAATTATTCTTTCCATTAAATTTTATAGAGGAGGTGTTCTAACGAAAGCTCGTCCAGTTAGCTCTGGGGTAAAACGCTGGTCTAACAAGCCAGTCCTCGTATGTTCGAGTCTCCACTGAGTGGTGCTGCTTATACAGTCAATAGGATCTGTGCACTAGCCCCGTAATTTTCCTGTACTCTGAAAACCGGCTGCGAAGTCTGTCGATAAAGAAGGGTCAAGTTCTCAAGGACGTTTATACCCATGGCTTTGCTTAGCTTTCTAACGAAAAGACTGGCTTGAACATCTCTGTCGGACTCTCTTTTTTAATTTTTGCGAGCTATCAATCACAGTTGCTGCTCTCGCTCGTCAGTGCAGTTTGACAGCTCATGAGCTGTTGGCTTCATGAACGGGTTGTGCATAAAGACGTTATGAGACTGTGAGCCTGAAGTGCAGCACGAGTGTGAAGACACTTGCGTCAGTAGAGTTAGCGTTGGAAGCTAGACTTCTCAAAACTTTTTTTCCTTTCTTGACTGTTGCAACTCCGAAATAAGCAAACAGAAAGAACGCAATACGTTCGGATGATACTCTGTCTGTCTGTCTGTCTGTCTGTCTGTCTGTCTGTCTGTCTGTCTGTCTGTCTGTCTGTCTGTCTGTCTGTCTGTCTGTCTGTCTGTCTGTCTGTCTGTCTGTCTGTCTGTCTGTCTGTCTGTCTGTCTGTCTGTCTGTCTGTCTGTCTGTCTGTCTGTCTGTCTGTCTGTCTGTCTGTCTGTCTGTCTGTCTGTCTGTCTGTCTGTCTGTCTGTCTGTCTGTCTGTCTGTCTGTCTGTCTGTCTGTCTGTCTGTCTGTCTGTCTGTCTGTCTGTCTGTCTGTCTGTCTGTCTGTCTGTCTGTCTGTCTGTCTGTCTGTCTGTCTGTCTGTCTGTCTGTCTGTCTGTCTGTCTGTCTGTCTGTCTGTCTGTCTGTCTGTCTGTCTGTCTGTCTGTCTGTCTGTCTGTCTGTCTGTCTGTCTGTCTGTCTGTCTGTCTGTCTGTCTGTCTGTCTGTCTGTCTGTCTGTCTGTCTGTCTGTCTGTCTGTCTGTCTGTCTGTCTGTCTGTCTGTCTGTCTGTCTGTCTGTCTGTCTGTCTGTCTGTCTGTCTGTCTGTCTGTCTGTCTGTCTGTCTGTCTGTCTGTCTGTCTGTCTGTCTGTCTGTCTGTCTGTCTGTCTGTCTGTCTGTCTGTCTGTCTGTCTGTCTGTCTGTCTGTCTGTCTGTCTGTCTGTCTGTCTGTCTGTCTGTCTGTCTGTCTGTCTGTCTGTCTGTCTGTCTGTCTGTCTGTCTGTCTGTCTGTCTGTCTGTCTGTCTGTCTGTCTGTCTGTCTGTCTGTCTGTCTGTCTGTCTGTCTGTCTGTCTGTCTGTCTGTCTGTCTGTCTGTCTGTCTGTCTGTCTGTCTGTCTGTCTGTCTGTCTGTCTGTCTGTCTGTCTGTCTGTCTGTCTGTCTGTCTGTCTGTCTGTCTGTCTGTCTGTCTGTCTGTCTGTCTGTCTGTCTGTCTGTCTGTCTGTCTGTCTGTCTGTCTGTCTGTCTGTCTGTCTGTCTGTCTGTCTGTCTGTCTGTCTGTCTGTCTGTCTGTCTGTCTGTCTGTCTGTCTGTCTGTCTGTCTGTCTGTCTGTCTGTCTGTCTGTCTGTCTGTCTGTCTGTCTGTCTGTCTGTCTGTCTGTCTGTCTGTCTGTCTGTCTGTCTGTCTGTCTGTCTGTCTGTCTGTCTGTCTGTCTGTCTGTCTGTCTGTCTGTCTGTCTGTCTGTCTGTCTGTCTGTCTGTCTGTCTGTCTGTCTGTCTGTCTGTCTGTCTGTCTGTCTGTCTGTCTGTCTGTCTGTCTGTCTGTCTGTCTGTCTGTCTGTCTGTCTGTCTGTCTGTCTGTCTGTCTGTCTGTCTGTCTGTCTGTCTGTCTGTCTGTCTGTCTGTCTGTCTGTCTGTCTGTCTGTCTGTCTGTCTGTCTGTCTGTCTGTCTGTCTGTCTGTCTGTCTGTCTGTCTGTCTGTCTGTCTGTCTGTCTGTCTGTCTGTCTGTCTGTCTGTCTGTCTGTCTGTCTGTCTGTCTGTCTGTCTGTCTGTCTGTCTGTCTGTCTGTCTGTCTGTCTGTCTGTCTGTCTGTCTGTCTGTCTGTCTGTCTGTCTGTCTGTCTGTCTGTCTGTCTGTCTGTCTGTCTGTCTGTCTGTCTGTCTGTCTGTCTGTCTGTCTGTCTGTCTGTCTGTCTGTCTGTCTGTCTGTCTGTCTGTCTGTCTGTCTGTCTGTCTGTCTGTCTGTCTGTCTGTCTGTCTGTCTGTCTGTCTGTCTGTCTGTCTGTCTGTCTGTCTGTCTGTCTGTCTGTCTGTCTGTCTGTCTGTCTGTCTGTCTGTCTGTCTGTCTGTCTGTCTGTCTGTCTGTCTGTCTGTCTGTCTGTCTGTCTGTCTGTCTGTCTGTCTGTCTGTCTGTCTGTCTGTCTGTCTGTCTGTCTGTCTGTCTGTCTGTCTGTCTGTCTGTCTGTCTGTCTGTCTGTCTGTCTGTCTGTCTGTCTGTCTGTCTGTCTGTCTGTCTGTCTGTCTGTCTGTCTGTCTGTCTGTCTGTCTGTCTGTCTGTCTGTCTGTCTGTCTGTCTGTCTGTCTGTCTGTCTGTCTGTCTGTCTGTCTGTCTGTCTGTCTGTCTGTCTGTCTGTCTGTCTGTCTGTCTGTCTGTCTGTCTGTCTGTCTGTCTGTCTGTCTGTCTGTCTGTCTGTCTGTCTGTCTGTCTGTCTGTCTGTCTGTCTGTCTGTCTGTCTGTCTGTCTGTCTGTCTGTCTGTCTGTCTGTCTGTCTGTCTGTCTGTCTGTCTGTCTGTCTGTCTGTCTGTCTGTCTGTCTGTCCACACACATGTGTAAAATAAACTGCCTACACACATTTATACATGTACACACAAACATTGCTTAATTCGTCGAGATTAAAATTAAGTCTATGACAAAAAAATTAAGGTTATTTTTATTTTTTGTGAATTTTTTTTGAATTAATTCTAAATGTTGTATTCTTAATTTGTTGTTGGCTATCTCTTGATGCTGGTTTTAGAGACCAAAATGACTAATTTGACCAAAATGACCAAAATGACATTGAATTCTAGTTCGACAAGCAATGCATATTGCATAGTTCGACAATTCATTCATTATGGAAACTTCAGAAAAAAATACACTCAAATCTCATTTTAAGTCCACTATTGGGGGACGTAAAAATAATCGGTCGTAAAAAAAGAGGACGTTGATGCAAATTTTGGACGTAATAAAAGTTAAATGTTAATTCGAATTTTGGACGTAAAAAGAAAAGATATTATTTTGAATTTGTTAAAACTACCTAATGATTTTTGGTGACGACGTTAATTCAAATTTTGGACGTAAAACGAGAGGACGTTAATTCAAATTTTGGATGTAAAAAAGGTGACGTAAAACGAAATCACGTAAAATGAATGGACGTTAAACAAGATTAAGAAAAAGATTTTTTCATAGCTTTGCTAATTGAAACTTCGGCTTAACCGTCCCGAGGTTCTAATTGTCGAAAATAACATTGAAATGTTATTCTCCTAACGGTAGAATAGAAGGAAAATTGAAATATACAAAATTTCCATCTCAGACGAACCGCCGAACATTTAAGCTCTCTACTGAGAAGCTTCACAGAGCCACCTTCCTTGTAAACTCCTGCGCCCGAACCAAGAATCAGGGCCCGTGAGCCCAGCACGTGTCGGTCGTTTCGGTTTTTAGCCACTCACTCAACCAGAAATTTGTCGGCAGGTGCAACCGGTAAAGGTATATAATGTGAAATATGCAGCTCAAATTTGGTAGAATGCTTTCTACGTGACCGGAGTTCCCGATTGCCGATTAAGCACTGCATGCACCTCGTGCAAGCTTGCGGGCGGCGGCGTTGGTTGTTATGGTCTAGCCAAAAGTTCCACCTAATTCATTCAGCATTCAGTAACCGTATTTGCAATTGAAACTGCAAAGTTTGTGCATCGTGCATGCTATCCGGTTTTGAGCAGCAGACCAGGCCAGGAGAGGCTCTACCGCCGATGAAGGCTCACTACCAGTGCGCAAGGGGTGTTTCTTCTAGTGGCCTGATGAGATCTAAACCACTGAGTGCACGGTTGTGTTGAGTTTTTCTTATTGCAAAATCTTGAATGAGTGGTTGTAGAAGTAGTATTCTGAAGTATCTTATCATTCAGAAACTAAAACCTTAGAATCATCTGTTGCATTTAGATGCAACTTGAAATAAATTCTCATGGTGATGATAAAGTTCATAATCACTGAACGAAAAATTAAGTTGATTGTATCTCAGAAAATTCCAAACTGCGCACTAGGTTTTCTAACAATAACAAGGCACATATACTTCTTTGTTTCCTGTTTGCAGTTCAATTTTAATAGGCAAATGCTACGTAGTATTTATGCTTATAATCCAGCAATTTCATATCTCACGCTTCCAAACACTTTCATTTTGTTCTTCATTTTCAAATATAATTTCATACATAAGACATGTTCAATTACAAACTTGAGATATCACCAAAACTAAAACCGAAAACAATTGAATTAGCATTCAGCTATGCACTGAGTCATTTCGTTAGATAAACAAACCACCAATTCGTTTAATGTCCATCGAACATCGATCATAGAGCGAAAATTAAATAATTGATGTTGCATCTATTAATCAACAATCCACTGCGAAACAGCACACAGATCAGAACCCATCAGCTTGCCCTCTTCGAATCAACTAGCACCGCACCCGGCCACTCCCGGGTGGGACCCCGACTGGACCAAAATTGGAACAAATCCGTAACAAAATTGCACAATGTTTACTTTCCATTTCACTGGGCGCCCCACGTTGATGCGGGACAGAACGGGATGTGCTTACCGTGTCGCGCAATATTCAGCGGAACGATTAACCTCTCTCTATACTCTACAAGGTACGCCAGACAGCGAAAACTTTCATCCCCGAATGTCACTCAACTGTATCTGGTCTGCCTCCGACGGCTGTTAGAACCACTCTGCAGAGATGCGATTCCGTGCGACCGGTCGTAATTGAGTGTAAATAATTACTGATTATAATTCGAGCACGGTTCAATTAAATATTAAAATTCAATACTGCTATCCACTAAGCGATTGCGTTGCGCTGAGTTCCGTTGAAGGCACACACGGCTACGAGGTCCTATACTCGCCATGTACTCGGCAATCGATAGCTTTGCCCGGTCGCATTCCGCCAGTTGTCACCTACGCGGTTCACTAAAGGCTAAACCGCACAGCATACCAAAACCATTCCGTCTGTTCTGGCGGCCGGCATGGAAACGGCCAGTGGAGAGCCGTAAAATAAATCGCTAGTGCTTTGCTGCTGGCATCGATAATTAGCTTGTGGTTGGCTATAAAAGCTGTATACGAGAGAGATGTCTTATGTCGTTACGTCATACCGAACATAGCACTCACTAGCAGTTCTAGACAGCCTACCGTGACCTACAAGCAGTTCTAGAAAAACTAGAACTCTCGGATCGGAACCCGCTCACTAAATGTATAGAGAGTTTCTATGATGCAAGTGCCGTGTCTCGTGTTAAATCCATTGCGAACGAGGTAGGCCTGCAATTGCAATTTCGAAACAATATGCGAAACCTGAAGTGAACCAAGTGGTACCCCCCTAAGTTCACCAGAGAGCAAGGAAATTCCGCATGTGGAGTTATGTCCGTCCGTTCACATATTGCCCACAACTACTTTCATAATCTTGTAATACTGGTTCACGCACGATCATATCCGATTCCGATATTGACGCCAGGGTTCCTATCTCGGTAAAAATTAAAAATTAAACGCACTATGCCATTTGGCTGGCGCTCACTGATGTGATTACGTTGTCAATGCTAGCGAACGTCGTCGCAAGTCCTAGAGCCATAGAAAATGCTAGAAATACGCTGTAATGATGAGTGAACAACCGGCAAAGCCATTAAATAATGTGTGAAGATATAAACTCAAGCTTTACTTTGTATTTCATTCATAATCAAACCCAATTGCATACCAGTCATATCTAATAATAGCTCAAGCTAATATTTTCAAAATAACAATGACATTTAAAATGACCTTGGTACAAATATTGTTATTTAAGTGAGGAAAAGCTCGATGCCTGGCACATTAATGATGATGTACATCACGTGGCATGGTGTGAGACTCGAACCCACTAAACCTCACTTCCCCTAGCCCGAAAACGCCCCGGGACCGCTGCAAGGCGACTATTTCGGGGAATGCTGTGCTGATGCACTGCTCAAATAACGGCTCTCCTGCTACCCATCGAGATCGCTGGGTTCTCTGCCAGTTTTGAATAAAACCCATCCCCACACATACGAGTCTGGTCAAGAGGTTCACCGCGGCCGGTGAAGGCCCGTACCCAGCGAAGTTATGGTGCCGATCAAAGTCGCATTCGACTTTGTACGACCCTATATAGCCATTAAGATGGGAGCGGGAACCCTTATCCCTACATCCACGCGGTGCCGGCTGGGACGCAACTTGGTCTAGGGTCGACCAAATACCAGTCTTTGGTTGCACCCTCAATTGTGTGCTAACAGGGAGAGGGGGGCACGTAGTGCTTGCGGGTGGCGTAGTGCGGTTATGTAAGGAGGCGAGCGTAGCTCAACTCCTATAAGCTAGCTGCCGACGTCGTAGTGTCCTGTTAGAGCTCAGGATTTTAAACAAAAAAGCCGGGTCGGGAGTGCCGTTGGCACATTAGGATCGGTTCCAGGAGGATCCTAATTATGGTATACTGGACGGGTGGGAAAACGTTTGGATTCGACGCTATAGGGCTGACGGCTGTGCTATTCAACTACCTTAGGTAGGCAAGAGTACCTTTCCGAAACGGCGAGTTGACTAATGGTACAGCTGCCTTCCATCCCATTAAATCCGTGGCTGGTCTCTAGGTACGTTCAAAGCTCGTCACTCACGCTAAAGTGCGGTGGTGTAGGCTCAGATGATACATTCCTGACTAACGCTGATCGCATGCTGACATCCCTATCCCCATGAAGGGTAGGGGGAGTGTCCCTAGCCATGACCTCCCTGCTTGCATAGATCATCATGGGATCGTTAAGGCGACTACACAATACGAGAGGATATAGCGGCCTAGAGTTGGGACCCATAAGCATGGATAAATTCCTAAAAACGACCGAGGATACGAACGCGGGTGCTGTTGGAGGCAAAAAGGATATCTTTGCCACAAGAAGTAAGTTGGCGCGATCGCCGCCAACGAAGACAGGGGTACAGCCCAAAAAGGGGAGCCCCCCCGAGAACGGGGGCCATACCGAAGAAAAATTTGACTCCACCAAAGTCTAACACCTTAGTTAGAACGCCGGTGGTTACCGCTGCTAGCTCTGTCAAGAAGGCGGGCGACAGCGGTAGAAAAAAGTCGACTGAGGACGTGGTGAACCCTCTGATGGCGGGAATTGGGCTTCCCCCAGCCGGTAGCAAGCTGGAGGAAGCCAAAAGGTTGGTGGACGAGTTGTACTCGTTCATCAACTCGCGGTCCAATGTCCACCTAGACATCAAAAAGCTGGCGGTGAGCCTCCGCTCTACCGTCATAGCTGCCGAGGTGGAGAGGCATGAGTTTCTGCAGCGATGCAAGATCACCGAAGCTCAGGTGATGGCCGCTAACGCTATTGCCGTGCCTAGTCATGCGCGTACGCCGTACACGCGGGGGCGGTCCCGGATGGTGCTGCCGGACGACTGGCGAGTGGTTTGGCGTAAACAGCCTAAGCCAAACCGAGCGAGACAGCGGCTGCAAAGCCAAAGCCAAGGAGGGTCCATAAGGGCGACGCCTTAGTAGTGAAGCTGACAGGTCAACTGTCGTATGCCGACCTACTTCACAAGGTTAGAGCGGACCCCAAGCTGCAGGAACTTGGGGCCTACGTGGTAAAGACCCGCCGAACCCAGGCCGGGGAAATGCTCTTCAAGCTCAAGAAGAACCCAAGAGCTCAAACTACAGGGTCCTGTTTGAGCAGTTCCTGGGCGAAGCGGGGCAGGTCAGGGCCCTGTCGCAACGTACTCTAGTCGAGTGTAAAAACCTCGTTGAGATGAGTTGACCTGAAGGATTGCCTATTGGACACGTTAGGCAAATTGCTAGAGCGGGTAATCCTAAACAGGTCATAAAGGCCGTGGTAGAGAGGGCCGAGAAGCCTATGAGACAGAAAAGACGAGGCGACAGGTATTGTGTCATAGTCACAATCGATTTCAAAAACGCCTTTAACAGTGCTAGCTGGGGTGCAGTCGCGCTAGCGCTGCATAAGATAAAGGTACCGGATCATCTATGCAGGTTGCTTAAAAGTTATTTCGAGAACCGGACGCTAGTGTACGACACGGCGGATAGAGCGAAGAAGTATAAATTGACAGCGGGTGTCCAACAGGGCTCGAGTATCGACCCGTTCTCGGTGATTGTCTCCAAACGTAGTGTGAAGTACCTGGGTGTTATAGCTGACAACAGGCTGAACTTTAACCAAGTTTTTCGGCACATGCCCTGGGGTTATAGTATGCTAACTGACGGTAATTTCCAGCTGTTGCACAGCTTCACAGTTGCTAACTAATTGCACCCATGTTTTGTAGTGTACACTTCGAAAAAAATCTGTGAATTGTCTTTTGACATGCACATAAATAAAATATCGAAAATAATGTAACATTACTTGTTTTTTCACAATATAAAATATCGTATCGTGTGTTGCATACATGCAGGCTAATTTATAACATTTAACTTGATGTAAAAATATATCTTCTAAAACGGTTTTGGCTATTGGCGTTTTATGTAATGGAAAAATATATGTGATTTTTGTGTCGTATTAATTAATTTATTTGCATTTCAGTTTACGTCAAATTCATTTTTTCGTTCTGCGTGGGTTATTTGCAACTCCACTTTTTTCAACCAGGTTGCTATCGCGTCTATTGTCTGAGATGACAGCATTTCAACCTCCTCCAAAGTTTCCTATTACCGTCCTTATGATATCATCCGCAAAGCCCACGATGTCCACCCCTCAAGGCAGATTCAGTGTTAGAAGTTCTAACTTAGTACACAGTTTTATATAGCATTCCAGAGCCGGTTTCATACACACCAGCCATAAAACATATAGATCAGCTATTGTAATTCAATACATTTGACGTCATTAGCATACACGATTCTGCATCCTGGAGGAAGTACCATGCAGACATCGTTGTAATACAGCGAAAATAGCAAGGGTCCGACATTGCTGCCCTGAGGCACGCCTGAGGTACTCCGGAAGTCGCAAGATTAAGTGCTCCACAGTGTCACAGAAAGACAGCGGTTTTCAAGGAAGCGTTTCCACCACCGGACAAAAGCAGCAGAAGCACCGAGAAGCTTTATTTTGGCTAGCAGTATGTTGTGGTCAACATGATCGAACGCAGCTTTGATGTCAGTATACACCGTGTCGACTTGTGCTCCTCCTTCCATATGTTGTAGACAAAATGAGCTGAACTCCACCAGATTTGTGCTAATCGGACGACCGGGAAAAAAGCCGTGCTGATCAGTTAAGATGTAATGCACAAAACTTGCAAGACAGCACTGTTTTACTTCAGCCACCGCCTACCAGTAAAGCTTTGTAAACACGGCCGAAGAACACTGACAAAGGCTCTACACTGGTTTATAACCAAGATTTGGGAAGGTTAGAAACTAGCGGAGAGAAGTAGTCGTTTGCCCCATCCCCAAACACTGTGACCTGCTCCGCTGCAGTAACTATCACGACACAACGCTGAGAAACGGCGCCCACAAAGTATTTTTTCAGATCCTGTTACGCCGGATGTCACCATTATTACATAGTATCGTAGAGAATTACCAAGCGGATTTCATGGGATTCACTCGCGCCACTGCAAACTAAATTATCAACATGCGACAGATTTTACAGAAATGTTCTGGAATACGGCGTGCCTACCCACCACATTTTTATTGCTTTCAAAGCAGCATACGATACAGTCGATCGAGAATAGTTTATTCAAAAGACATAAACAAGGAAGGTTAATATACGTTTACCTTCCTTAAGAAAAGTATAAATACCGGACTAGTAAGTCCCGAATTCTACAGTTTCTCGTGTCATAAAACGGTTCTAAGAAGCTAAGCTGCGAAGAAAAAAACCATTCGTATAAGTAACAAGCATGATAGAAGCGTTTGACCGGAAATCAACCTCCTCCGTTCGAAGTTTCATACAGAATGCCAAAACTCCAACTGGATATCGTGCGTTGAAGATTCAGTAAGCCCCAAACCGCGGCGAAAAACAGAATACGGACGTGAAAAGCCCGGAAGTTATACGATCAAAAGCTAACGAAACCACACGGTTGCGCTATGGACAACGAAACCTACGTGAAAGCGGACCTCCACCAGATTCCGGGGAACTAGTATTTCACTGCCAGGGATAAGTTTAATGCTTCAGAGAATCTCCGAAAACCGAAGATGTCGAGATTTTCCAAGAATTTCTTGATTTGACAAGTAAGTTCAAGTAAGTAAGTGTTCATGCGGAAAGTGGAGTACATCTTCCGTGACCACAGATGCTATGAATGGACAGGTGTATTTGAAAGAATGTCTCCAAAAGCAACTTCATCCTCTTGTGAAGTATCACAACTGTCCTACGATCTTCAGGCTGGATTTGGTTTCATGATATTATGCAAAAGA